>NW_010357564.1:584517-592055 GCF_000414095.1 Morus notabilis
TGGGTCCAGTGTCGCGCGCTGGGTCCAGCGTCGCGCGCTGGGGCCAGCGCGCGTCTTCATAAATTTACTCAATTGAAAGTTTGACATCCCAAACAATCAATCAGAAAATAAATATTTGAAGAACTTGTGAATAAAAATATATTCGAGTAAATAAAATTCTTACATTTAGAACTAGGAAAAATTATCTTATGTGAAATCTAAAAGTGACAATATACCTCAGGGTGATATTGTTGTAAAAGACTACTTATAAAATAATGCCTACCAATATATAGTATCATGCAACAATCACATAAAAAGAGCTTGACTAGATTTATATAAAAGTTGACAATAAAATATATTGATATGAGGAAGAAATATGATAAAAGAAAATTTATTTACTCGAATGTATAAAACTTACAAACTATTAGAGAATCAAAACCCAAAGAAGCTCACTACACATATAGCATTATCTCTAGCCTCACCCAAGAACTCTAGCCTAGCTTGCACATAATTCTCACAAAATTCTAAAGAGAAAATATGAGAACAAAAGCAAGACAAAAATGAGAGAAAAAGTATCTACACTTAGGCTAAAATTGAACAATCTAATCACCTTGACAATGACCCTATTTATAGAGTTTTTGGGTCATGCCACAAGTAACAATCAGCAACAAAAACAATAAAGAAAATAAAACAAAAAATGTTTTCCTATTTAATTGAAATTTACAAGGCTTTATTTGGTGAGTAAAAGCTGATTATGGTGGGAAGAAAAACCATCACAAACGGATACAAACTGATGAATAATCCCAAGTATTGTGCATGAACGGCTCGAGAAAGGGGATGAAAATGCCATGTGGCACACTTTGATTCGTCCAGGACTGACGCTTAGAAAACGCGGGATAAAAACTGCTTCGGACGTGACACGTGGCGCACGCTGAGTGGCTGCGAGGAAGAATAGACGACAACTGGGTCCCATAGAAACACGTGACGAGAGGTAGTTGGAAAGCTGCTGCACAACTGGGCCCCACGCGGAGAAGAAAGGGCCTGGCTTACACATGTGGGAGGTGAACTCGCGACTTGGGTCTGGCGTGAAGGAAACGCTCATGTGGGTGAGAGGAGAAAGCAGAGGACACGGCAGAAGACGCCACATGGCACGGCTGGTGGAGTGGCTCGAATGGCTGGGCTCGGCTGCGGCTGACTGACGGCTAGGCTTGCTGATGGGCTTCAGATAGGCTTATCTTTCTCTTTATAGTTTTGGTCCAAATGTCTTATTTGCCTACAAAACAAAATAAATTAAATTAAAATTAAATACTTCTACATAAAATTAATTTCACAAAAATATTTAATTAAAACTTAATTTATTTAACAATTATGAACAATTTAAGTGTATTTTCATTCACTTATCATGCACTTTCTCACAAACAGAAGTTTCAACCTTTTTTGTTAAAGACAGTACGCAACTTGTGTTATGACTGCTTGGCAAGTGGTGAAACTTTAAGGAGGAGATAGCGACACATTTTAGGCTTTTTGTGATTAAAATTTTTTGGGCTTATTCGGACCGCAGCCTCCTCCTTTCCTAATCGTTGGAGAATCTTGTGCCAAGTAAAGAAGAGAAAACTCATTGGAATTCCTTAATTAATATTATCTTCACACAATACATATCTCCACAATATTGACACAAAGTATTCTACCATAAAGCAAAAAGAATCACAATTTCAGAATGTAAGCCATTACAACTTCAAGCAAGTTCATTTGCACATTCTTCATGGAGCTCAAACTACCCTCTTTCTGGATCCTTTTCACCTCCTTCGTCTTCCTGTTTATGGTGTTGAACATACTTATCAAAAGAGCCAAAACCACCAGCTCAGATTCAAAACTACCGCCAGGACCATGGAAACTACCGTTACTAGGAAATATCCACCAGCTTTTCGGCTCTTTACCACATCGCGCGCTTAGAGACTTGGCCGAGAAACACGGACCCTTTATTTACCTAAGACTTGGACAACTTCCAACCCTAGTAGTTTCATCAACAGAGTATGCCAAGGAAGTGATGAGAACCCATGATGTCATCTTTGCATCTAGGCCCCGGAGTCTATTCTCTGAGATCGTGTTGTATGATTGTACAGACATTGCCTTTGCTCCATATGGTGAGTATTGGAGACAGCTGCGGAAAATTTGTATGCAGGAGCTCTTGAGCACAACAAGAGTTGAATCATTCAGACCCATTAGAGCAGAAGAGATGTTTAATCTCATGGAATGGATTGCTACAAATGTCGGGTCAGCTATAAACCTCACTGAGAGGATCAAATACTCGACATATAGTATAACATCGCGGGCGGCCTTCGGCAAGAAAAGCGAGCACCATGACGAGTTCATATCGATTGTTGAGGAAGCTATAAACGTAGCAGGAGGTTTTGATATTGCGGAGTTGTTTCCTTCTCTTAGTTTTCTTGCCACGATCACTCGTGCAAGGCCTACACTCGAGTCGATTAAACTGAGGGGTGCGAGGATAATGGAAAACATAATAGACGAACACGATGACAAGAAGTCAACAACCAAAAGCAGTGAAAGTCAAACATCTCAAGAAGATCTGGTTGATGTTCTTCTGAAATTTCATAACAATGGTGAAATCGGGTTCTCCCTAACAACTAACAATATCAAAGCGGTTATTTGGGTAAGCACATTCAATTTTAGTTTTCAGCATTCTATCCACATAACTAAAAGATAAACACATGTTTACACGCCTATACCTTCAATTAACACTAGTCGTTCCAAAGATATGACTTCTTTAAGCCTTCCATTTAGAGTAGTGCATTGTTGACCAAGAAAAATTATTATTTTTTTCACCTGATTTTTTGGTTCAATTGCATGCAATAGGGAATTATATTGAATTTCAATGGCATAACACTACTCTTTAACTTTCAGGATGTCTTTACTGCTGGAAGTGAGACATCTGCTACAGCTGTAGATTGGGCAATGGTAGAAATGATAAAGAATCCAAAAGTGATGGAAAAAGCTCAAAATGAGGTGAGACAAGTCTTTAGTAGAAAAGGGTCTGTCGATGAAACCGTGCTTAGTGAGATGAAATATTTGAAATGTATTGTTAAGGAGACATTGAGGTTACACCCTTCTGCTCCTTTATTACTTCCAAGAGAATGTAGAGAGAAGTGTGAGATTAATGGCTATGAGATACCAGCTAAAACCCAGGTCATAGTTAATGCATGGGCAATAGGAAGAGATCCTAAATATTGGACCGAACCTGAGAGTTTTATACCAGAAAGGTTTCTTGATAGCTCTATTGATTATAGAGGAACAAATTTTGAGTATATACCATTTGGGGCTGGAAGGAGAATATGTCCCGGCATGTCGTTCGGTTTGATCAATGTTGAGCTTCCCCTTGCAATGTTGCTTTACCATTTTGATTGGAGACTTCCCAATGGAATGAAACATGAAGACTTGAACATGACGGAGTCGTTTAGTATCACAGTTAAAAGAAATGATGATTTGTATTTGATTCCCATTGCCTACGATCTGTCACAGTTAAAAGAAATGATGATTTGTACTTGAAAAATCTCTAGGAGCACAAAGTAACTTGTAATTTATTATTCATACACTAGTAATTAAGTTGTTTTCTGTTCCATTACTACATGCTGCGTGAAAATGTTATTTGCTTTTAGATCCATAAAATGGCATGCATGATATCTACGAGCATCACTTCAAATAGAGTTTCATCTATTGTTTATCACCATTTTGCTCTTTAATCAGAGACCATACTTTAGAAATCTTGGCAAACTTCGTTAATGTGAGAGGAACATTATCACGAACAATGGTTCCGATTTCCGCCTTAAACAAAGGAGCATTGGGGCCTATACAGCCCTTAAGACCTCTTTGCTACATTCAACGGTAAGCAGCTTAAACTTGTTCATAGCCAATTTGCGAGGACATACTTATGTATGTTGATGTCGCCAAAGTATTCCATTTTCCATTAAAAAGATACTTATGTATTAGTTTAAACTTGTTCATACAAAATAATCAAATTACAAGGACTCAATTGTTGTTATTTCACCATCTGCATATTCGATCCAAATGTTACTTACAATTTATTGTGTACACACGTGACAAATAAAAGGCAATCCAAGTTTTGATGTTAAACTTAAATTTGTCATTTACCATTTTTGTTGTCTACAGCGTTGTACTTTTTTTTCCCCCGCTTCCGTAGGAAACAGAATCCAAATATTAACAGTACCACAATACAAACAACAATTGGGACAACAATGGCCACAATTGTTCCCGTCGATATTTTACTTTTTCGTGCAACAACAAAAATATCAAATTAGTTATAATCTTGAACGAACAGGTCATCTATCTAAACAAGATAACATGAATTGTGAAGGAAAAAAATAGGGAATCTTTATTATGGAGCATGCTATTTTGCTCTACTATTAGAAACAATTGTTTTAACTGTTGGATTAATTTTTTAACAGTAAGATTTGTACAGATTAGTATTAAAAATTTACAGCGCGCTACACAGAACTACTACTTCATATCTTACTATTAAAAAATTAATCGAACGGTGAGAACACAATTCCCTTGAATGAAGCAAGACTCCCAAAAAAATAAAGGTATTTCATAGCCAAAAAGGAGGGAAAGCCAGTCCCATATTGCAAGAAATTGTAGGGCCTTAGAAAAATTTAATTGGATGAGCCAATTGAAGACCGGAAAATGACATGAGCACGAAAAAGTCTACGTAAAGGTCTAGACACACAAGCAGACATTGGCAACAATTTCCTCGATTTTCAAAGCAAGGTAAGAACATGATTCCTAATTTGAAAACTCTAAGCTGAGATTTTTTTTCTCCCCTCCTGGCTGATGTTAGACACAGAGAAATCCCAGAACACAATTAGAAATTGGAAACGGGCCCCAGTGTTCGCATAGAGAAGAAACATTAACGGCGCCTTTAACAGATTGTAAATGAATGTAATGAAAAAGAATGAAATTGAAAACAAAGTAAAATAATAATACTGTAGACCATTAAGGCCCCATTCACTTTGCCGATTTGAGTTTAGAATTTGAGTTTTGCTACAGTAAAAAGTTCTCAGAAACAGTCACATCTAACTTTTTTGCTACAGTAAAAAGCTCTCACATAAAATCATATCTCAACTCGAATTACAAACTCAAATTAACGAAGTGAACATGCCTTAATTCTCTTTAGTATTTTGTTCACTAAAAAAAAAAAAAAATCATTCATATTATTCCATCTCTATCCCTTTATTATTTTAAAAATCCATGACAAGGGTTTTAAAGTGTGGCTATGGATAAAGTTATAAGTTTGAATCGGGCTAACCGGGCCACGGCCTGAGCCCGTCACTGTTGGCCTGACCCGCCCCAGCCTTAACTCTTTGGCTGGATTGGACCGACACTACGCCTTAAAATATTTTAGAGCCGGGCCAAGCCGGCCTCAAGTGCTTCGATTTTATTTTATTTTCACTTTTCTTTTTTGTAAAAGTCCCGGGCCAACCCTAGAACTATCAAGCTTTAGGACCGAAATAGACCGATCTTTTTATTTTTAGGACCAAGTCGCCCGACCCGATATTACTTTCAGCGTTAGCTTTGGAGTATCAAATCCTACATAGCTTCTCAAAGGAGAAGAAAAAAGGGATCCTTCTTACTACACTGACACGTTGATGGTCTCTTTTTAGTGTTTACTTTTCTAGTGTTTTGCTGCTTAAAAAAAGAAAACTTTATTACTAGTTATTACAATATCCTTCTATGTAATTAAATCATCATGGAATTAAAAGTAAATACAGGATTAAATTAACTTACATGCTATATAGAGACAAACTAATAGTTATAGACGTTCCATTTCCAAGCAGCAGGCACCAATAATTATCTACTTAAAAATAAAAATAAAAATTATTTTTTCGGCAACAATTATTTATTGTATATTATATAGTTTTTTAAAATAAAAAAAACTATTTTTCTTTTTTAAAAGAAATGGAAAGAAATTACCGGAACGTGTAATGGAACTTGGTGGTGGCGGCGAAGCTGGAGGGGACGCCGCTGGGGGCAGCGACGATGTATTTTGGCTGTAAAAAGGGTTGACTTCGTACCTAATGTTACAACTGGGAAACAGAACTCTTCCCCCTAACTTCCCATCGCAGCACTTGGGAAGTCTTCCTATGGCTTCCGTTAGACATGTACCACAGGCCTCACCAGACAGGTCCGGCGTGTACTGCACCAGGTTGTACAGAGTCTGGAACCCGTTGACATCTGCATCTTTCGTTGCGAACTTCTTTTCCCCGGACCCGCCTCTCGCAGCCTCCGCAGCCGCCTCTTTCATGGTGTTGTTCAGCACCCGGGTAAACCGGTCTTTATCAGTGACGTTCGCCGTGTTCAAAAGATATATGCCGGGCCTTGTAGCCACTTGGCCGAAGAAAGAGGTGTTGGAGTAGCGCAGCTGGCATGCATCGTACCATGACATCGCCAACTCCTCCGTAGGACACCGTTTGACGACGTCTTTGACAGCGAACTTAACGCAGTCTCGGCAGAAGGTAGTGTTGAGATCACCGCGGCAGAGGAAGAGGCCGTAGACGACGTTGCCAGCGAAGGCATTGAAGAATTCGCGGGTCGCATTGGAAGCGAGGGAAGAGAGAAGGCTGTTGAGATTGGATCGGTAGATGATGTTTGCGGTGGAATTAATGGTCGTGTTTGTACAGAAATGGTAGGGGTAAGTCGGGTCAATGGCTCCAACATTAATTAGGCAGACCGAAAAAAGCAAAGAGAGAAACATAGAGTTTCTGTTGCAAGCGTTAATGAAACCATTTTGTTGTTGGTTGGGGAAATCATACTGTTGACGGTGAAAATTAGTCAACTCAGAATTTTACCCTTCCGGGAACACTCGTGTATCTTCTCTCATGAGTTAATCAAGAAAAATCATCACAAGAAAGCAAAGAACACAAATTTATAGTGGTTCGACAGAAAACTCCTTGCCTACGTCCACTTGTGGATGCACTAGCAATCTCAGAATTACAATCTCTTTGGAGTAGTAAAGTAGTCCGTATCCTGCTTAATGAATCCAGATGGCTCAATTTATAGGCATTTTACATATGAGAGACATCCTCTACATTTTTCGAGGAGATCATCCCCTTTCCCTAAATTATGGGATTTGGCAATTGTATTTCGATGATTTCAGCTTCTAGGTCAGGTCAACCACCCTTACCCGTTACCTGATTTCCTGATCTAAATCTTGGCAGTTGGTATAGTGTATCTTTTCTTGAGTTGACGGGATGTTATCTTAATTTGATCTCCCGGTCTTATCTAATTCTTGACTCCTCGACGCAGAGGCTTCAAAGGACTTTGTGGACTTCTCGACTTCAACGATGCAAAGGCCTCAAGAGGACCTTAAGCCCTTCTCAACTTCAACACCTTGGCTCTATGAGTGCTCCTTAACCTAGAGACATCTCTTTAACTGTTAGTTCTCGACGTCAGGGATTTGTGCTGACTTTTAGAGCTATGACGACCCTAACTTTTGGTCATCATCTTATGCTCATACTTACCATTTC
>NW_010357565.1:0-839 GCF_000414095.1 Morus notabilis
CCGATGCGGTCGACCGGTGGAGAACGCCAGTTCACAAAAACTCACGGAACTTAGTTCAAAAACCTGCAAATCTAGTCCCAATTCACAAAATCTCAAGGGACAACCACTAGATCCGGGTTCTAGGTACTAAAACAAGTCCAAAGAACCCAAGATCTCCAATTTCTACCCTAGTTTTACTCAAAATCCATCAAAATCCGTTTTGAACCAAAAATAAGTTTTGAAATCCGAAAAACATAGATTCAAGAGAGGTTCTTTCAGTAATCTTACCTCGAATCCTTCTCTTGACGTTGGAAACTCTTTGAAATCACTCTTGGTTTGAATCCGGTTTTGATTTGAGACACAAATGGGAGAGAGAGACTGAGAGAGAGAGAGAGAGAGAGATCACGGAAGTGAGAGAGAGAGAGAAACGCACGGGAAAGAAAAGAAAAGGAAAGAAAAGAAAGGAAAAAGAAAGAAAAAAGAAAAGAAAAGAAAAATAAAAGAAAACGACATGTGTAAAATATAACAGTCCAGAAATGCATACACACTTCTGGATTAAATAAATTACTGTGAATAATTTAAATACCTTGGAATTATTTAAACTCAATTAATTAAATCAGATTAGGCACACTAATATTCTCAATTACCTTAATTAATCTCAATTAATTCTTCAGGGTGTTATAGCTCCACCCCCCTTAGGCAATTTCGTCCCCAAAATTAAAGCTCACATTCTTAATCACTTTCTTAAACAGGTTTAAATTTATAAACAAGCATCCACATCATTAATCCCTGTTTGGGGGCATAACAAGAGTTGGTATCAGAGCCCTAGGTTTAGAACCTTAGGGTTTGGAATTATGCAT
>NW_010357566.1:0-26984 GCF_000414095.1 Morus notabilis
AAATTTTTTTTTTTTTTTTTTTTTTTTTAGAAACTGAGAAGGACAGACAACTGGTAGTTAAGTTCGCCGAGACATCCCAACTAGGAAAAAAGAGTACATATTGCTCAAAAAATATGCGAATCCCGGAAAGAAATAGAATTCAAAAAAGAAATCACACGAATCCATGAGACATGAATCGCCAAGGAACCTCAACGTTTTTTCATATCAAAAGATTCACCACATAAGTTGAGTCACACTCAAACCCATACGAAGTTCTAATAATATCTCTTAGCAAATTCAATGGCTAGAATAAATTCCCATAAGTTCAGCTTCAAAAGCATGCAAAATCCCCAACTAGCTAGCGAATCAACCTTTGCAGAATCCACAATAAGTTCTGGATATCCAACTTGGGTTCGGAGGTTACCATTGCACCTCAAAATATATGGAGCGTTACGGACCCGTGACAAAACATTTATGGATTTCAAAATGATCAAGTCTGAAACCGTATTATTTATGGTACCCGATTCCATGGAATCCGGCTTCCTGCATGTAATGCCAAAAACACCAAATCGTTGCGAAATTTCCAGATAATCAAAAAAGTAGAAATAAAGCCAGTGATCCAAAGGCTACATCATCAAGATGAAGATCAAGATCAAAGGCTAAATTAATTAGTACATTAAAATCGACATGTGTTCACAATATGAAGATCACAGTCGTAGAAATTTGAACTGAAGGCTACATCATCTTATAGTACCGGTAGATAATTTATAAAATCTTCAAAATTTTCACATGTAACGAATAAGAAGTGAGCACACATTAGCATTATTCTAACAATGTGTAAGAGAGCAAGGAGAGATCTAGGGATGGCTGGAGCTTCTGGCGTATCACCTTGGTCCCTTAGCTTGCTCGGTTGTGGACTTCTAAAAATCGGTCTTATCGGTTTTCGAGCCTCGCTGTTCTGGCGTCAATTTCATATTGTTGTGTGTCTCTTGAAGTCTGTTGCTTTTCCGGCGGTCCGTGCATCAATTGCATACGTCTGTCTCATTATTCTAGTCTTTGATAACGTTTCTTAGGGTTTTTCATCTGTTTTCAAATATATTTTAGTTTGTAAAAGTAGTGGAGTTTACACCGATTTGGTGTGTTCCTTTTGTTCATTTACTTTCAGGCTGTGTTTTTAATATGGTGGATTTGTTTCTTTGCAGTGTTTGTGCGACATTAGTACTATTAGTTTCATAGTTGACGTTTGGTTCATAAATTCAGAACTATGATTCAGAACCATTTTCAGTTTACTTGTGTTTTTTATGAGAAAAAACACTGTAACGAATCATGAACCATGATTCGAACCATGACACAAATCTTCATACCAAATACCCCATTAGTTTCAATCAATTGAATTTTTTCATCAAGTAGAGGATTTATTAAAGAACAATGTCGGAATGAATTTTTCATCATTGTAGGCTTTGATACCAGTGCTTAGGGTTTTCCTTTTGTTTTTTCGTTCTGTTTTAGTTTGTAAAAATGGTAGCTTTTACCCAGATTTATTTGGTGTGTTTCTTTTATTCGTTTATTGTCAGGCTGTGTTTTTAATATCCTATATTTGTTTCTTTGCAGTGTTTATGTAAAGGATCTATTAAAGAATAATGTGTGTTCGATATTAGGTTTATTTATTTGAGTGTCAAGTTTTAGATCTTGACACACGCTTCTTTCTAAAAGCTCATTCAAATTTATTGGTATAACCGGTTATTTATCAATTACTTGTAGTTTGAATCGCTACAAATCAAAATGGTGATTTTTTTTTTTTTTTTATATTTGAAATATGTTTCCCTTTTGTTGGAGTTGGACATCAGCAAAATTACTTATTACAAGAACTGTGTTTCATGGTGAATATTATTGCTTTTTTGTCATGGCCTTTTTTTTTTTTTTTTTTTGTGACAATATTTGCGTCCATATATACGTTTTGTGACATTCTTTTGTTCACGAGATTCATATGTATTGTCACATACAATACGTAATATGCTTGCCAAAAAAAAAAGAAAAAAAAAAAGAAAAAGAAGGATTAACGCATGAAGAGCGCCAAAGACATAATAAGTTCATTCTTGATATCACTTAATTAAGTTTTTCCATGCATGTCGAAGTTGTACTTATGCATTGAAGAAATAATAACTTAATTCTTTTAGACCAAGAAAGAAAAATTAAAAAAAAAACGCAAAATGCCTTGAACTTGATGAAGAAAATGCATGTCCAGTACGTGGATTCCCTTCTTGAATCGAAGCCCTCAGAAACCAACAATACAAACTAAGCAAGTTGGCCTCCGAACCGACCAATATAACCAATACGAAAGAGACGGATGTTTGTTAATGCCATTTCTTTAGTTTCAGCACAAAACATTTGGGCACGTTTCCTGAGAAATACCATGTGATATCTATATTAACAAGTTTTATAACATTTTTTTTATAAACCTTTTTCTTCCTTTTATCTTAGATTCCATATGTGGTTTCTAAGATGTCCCATTTAGAATATAAAATAACTTTCCGTTTTCTTTTATTGTCAGGGTATGAACTAAGAATATACGTTTTGTTGACCAGAAAACAGCTCAGTCAACTGCCCCTGTTGTGGAATCCAATGTGTGTGAAAATTTTAACAATGCTCATGATTTGAAAGCTGCAAAATTTAGAGCCCGTTTAGTTGGAGGATTCGTTCTCTGATTTGAATCATGGTTCATGATTCGTTACAGTATTTTCTCTCACAAAAAATACACGTAAATAAAAAATGATTCTAATCTCATAGTTCTAATCTATGAATCAAACGGTCCCTAGTGTAAATTTTCTCCTCATTCAAGCAAGGTTTTTTCTTGCATAATGTGAAAGATTGTGTGGAATCAACGTCCCTCGTGACTTCTCCCCTTGTTTTAATAATAAATTATATTATTGGTTTTGAATCCTATTTTTGATGAGACTATAAATGAAATTACCTAAAAAAAAAGAAAGGAAAAGAACTATGAAATGAAAACGAACGTGATATAAAAGGAAATTATAGGCCGTGTTTGGAATTGATCCCGTTTTTATTTTTCATATTTTTCAGAAAAGAAAAAATGAAAACGTTTCCAAAACGACGTTTGGTGCAATAAAAACAAAAGACGGAAATGAAAACGATTTTTTGGTTTAGTGTAAAATGAAAGAGAAATAAAAAATGACTTTTAGTCGTTTTTCATTTTTTGTTTTCATTTTCTCCTCTCTCGAGCAGAGAGAAAGAGATAGAGACATATGAGTTTTTTATACTGAAAATAATCTCTTGATAAAACCACCAAACGCACTTTCAAAAATGATTTATGTCTGAGACTGAAAATGTTTTTATTTTTATTTTTATACAAAAAATAAAATTATTTTGGAATGAGTTCCAAACGCGTCCATAGTTTTGACATTCACGTACGGTTCTTTAAATACTACTAATAACACAAATATTCTTTACTTTTGTTTTTGTTTTTAAAGATTCATATGAAATTCTTAAGTATAATTGATGATGTTTAAATATAAAAATCATATTTTATGATTGTTTGTGATGAGGAACACGAATTAAATAATTTAACTTATAATTTGAGTTCAAATATGTAGCATTTACGTAGTGAAGCATTAAGATGTAAATATGGAGGAATAAATGCAAAAGAAGAACTGTTTACTTCTATTTGAACTACTCCAAATTCTTTTCACTCTTTATGGCAACGGCTAGTTTAGTGGCATTTATCTTGCTTAGTAGTCTTCCTTTGCTCCGTTGATACTATCTTTCTTTTCACACCCTCGGAAAACTGAAATACAAATCTATCATTTTTTTTTTTTAAATTAGAAAGTATGATCCTAAAAACTATTTAAAATAATTGTAAAATTAATTTAGTCGGACAATTAATTAAAAAAAAGTATTTCCTGTGGTTGTATTTGAGAAAATAATAAATTTTAGAAGACTTTGTGAAAAAAATATTTATGTAGGGATGTAATTGAGAAAAATATTTTTAAATGGTAAATTAAAAGAAAAGATAGAAGATACAGAAAAACATATACCCTAAATATACCCTAAAGAAAGGAAAACCAACCAAAAAAAAAAAAAAAAAAAAAAAAAAAAAAAGCTAAGGAAGCAAGTAATCAAGTGCAAAATCGTTTAAAAGGCCACCCTATTGTGCATACGACACTTTGATACTTTAGGTTTTTTTTAATTATTTTTAAATGGAAAGAGAATCTTTGATATTATTAAATAAGAAAAAAAACTAAATAGGAGTGAGATGGTAAAACATAATATAAAAAAGAATTTTCAGGAACTTTGTTAAATATCACTGTGACTTGTAATAATTTTTATATAATTACATGTTTACAACAATTATTTTTAATAATTACAAGTTTAGAATAAATATGGATTGATAATCTCAAATTTTTGCTTCGGAAAAAAAATATTTTAATGAGAAACACTTAGACATATAAGATTTTGAAAAAGTGAAGCAAGCTAAACGCTGAAGTAACAAAATCCAATCATAAAAATAAAAAAAAATAAAAAAACAATTACAAACCATTTATTAGGGTAAATAGTTTAAAAAGTATTGATTAGGACTACATTTGAGAAAATGATGAAAAAATATTTAATATGGACAATTAAAAAAAAGTTAATAGGGAAAATTTTAAACAAGGTTTCTTTAAAAATATTAAAACAAAAAAAAAAAAAACTAAGCACATCATCCGCTCTTCTTATGTACAATTTTTGATAGCTTTTTTTTTCTTTTTATTTAATTTTTTTGATAATTTTCTTTCTTTTCCTATTTTTTCATGTATGTGTAGGCTTTTTCTTCGTTTTTGTAAAATTTAATGCTCTATTATTATGAATTTCGTACTCGTTAGTTGTTTCCAAAATATAAAACAACCAAATAATCCTCATTACCAAAAAAAAAAATAGAAAAGGAGCAAAGTGTTAATTATACCCCTAAATCACTATGTACTGATTTACAAATTCTTTATTTAGCATTTTATATCTTTACTAGTCAGATGGGTGCTCCATGCGCGTGATATTCAATAATTATATAAATTGTTGAACAAAATAAAAAAAATAAATAAAGGAAAAAATAAATAAAGATAAGAAAAGGGAAAGGAGGGGGAAAACTAAAAAAGAAATAAAAAGGGGGGGTAAAAAGCAAGGAAAAAAATAAAAAATAAAAAACAAAAATAAACGTGAAAAAAATTAGGAGTTATTTGGTTGGAGGATTCGTGCCCCGATTCGAATCATGGTTCGTGGTTCACTACAGTATTTTCTCTCACAAAAAATACACGTAAATTAAAAATAATTCTAATCCATCAACCAAACGTCTCCTTAGTTTGAAAAAGAGAACAGCAAAAACCAAAAAAAAAGGAAAAACAGACAAAAGAGGACAACAAATCTATCTATATATTTTTGCTTCCATTATTAGTTGAAGTATATCGATTCGAGTTTTGATATAATAAAAAAAATTTAAAAATAATTATATATTTTTTTGTTACAATAATTTTTTTTACATAAAATTACATTTTAATTCGAATTAAAAACTCGAATAGAAGAAATAAACAGATTCGAAAGTCTCAAAGCAGGGACCTGGTGGTAAACCTTTTTCTTCCAAATTTACCCTTCCTGTTTTATACTTCTTACTTTATTGTTAATTTTTATTTCCTGTTTTGTCCCTTTTTTTTTTTTTTTTTTTGTGAATTTCCATTGCTGATATGTGTTAATTGCAAACAGCTAGCATTTTCCTTTTGATTTAGGAATTTGGGTCACTGTTTAATCAAACAGATTGAAGCCCTCTTTCTTTTTTCCTTCAAACTCGCCTGATCTCTCTCTCTCTCTCTCTCTCTCTCTCTCTCTCTCTCTCTCTCTCTCTCTCTCTCTCTCTCTCTCTCTCTCTCTCTCTCTCTCTCTCTCTCTCTCTCTCTCTCTCTCTCTCTCTCTCTCTCTCTCTCTCTCTCTCTCTCTCTCTCTCTCTCTCTCTCTCTCTCTCTCTCTCTCTCTCTCTCTCTCTCTCTCTCTCTCTCTCTCTCTCTCTCTCTCTCTCTCTCTCTCTCTCTCTCCATGAACTTGGGAAATTGATAGCTCAGCTTAAAACCCACGTATTCTCTCAAACCCATCTCGAAACAGAAAGAAAAAAAAAAAAAAAAAAAAAAAAAGGGAGAGTGAAAGTCGACGACCACTGCCAGGTTAGTGAAGGTCTCCCTTTTTCAAATGCTTTGTGTTCAGCTCTTTTCTTTTGCATAAATATTGCTTTTGGATTTATGAATAATAAAACCCACTGAACCCAAACTAATAAGTCCATAATATTTTATAATAAAAAAATGGTGAAAAAAAGGAAAAATTTAAAATTTAAAAATAAAATAATTAAAAAAAAAAACTGCTCGAAACATTTTGGAAAAAGAGTTTATAAAGAAAAAAAGTACGAGATGTTTCACATGTTTTGCTTCACGTGCAAAACATTTGGCCAGCCAAAAAGATAATAACACTAAGAAGAAGGCGACCAATGGTTGCCTCCCTTCATTCTTATTTCAAGCTTTAAACGTATATAATTAAGGTTCTGTTCATTTTAGTTATTCGAGCTTAGAAAAAAAAAATTTTAAAAATGATCACATTTAATTTTTTAATTATAGTAAAAAATTCTCATATAAAATTACATTTCAATTTAACGGCCCTAAAGAATTTCAATCTTTAACTACTTAAGAATTAGTAGCAGAAACTCCTAGTTTTGGTAGCAGAAAGTTTAGCTAATAAAAAAATTTTGATAGTCAAAAGTTTCTACTACTGAATTTTGGTACCTCAAATTCCATCTGGTGTCCAAAAATGAATCCAAACAAATTTTTCGCTTCCAAAGTTTGACAGTGGAACTGTTTTAGTAGTCAAAAATCAAGAATCTGCTATCGGATATTCGGTAGCAAAATGCTTTTACAACTAAAGTAGCTGAAACCTTTTGCTATGAAAATAGTTGGTCACAGGTACTTTTTTGGTCGCAAAAAACGTGGAAATCTCCACTACTAAAGTTTTGGTAACAGAATCTATTGACTATCAAATATTTAGTAGCGAAAATCTATTGATACTATAATAGTTGGTATCTGGAAAACTTGTTTATGACAGACATATAATAAACTTTTAAAAGTTGGTATCCCAATTAGGCTCTATCTTATTCGTAATTAGGATGACATGTAGCAATATGAGAAACATAATTAACAGAGAAAATAGTGATATTTCGCTGGCAAGAAAGTAA
The DNA here is from genome assembly GCF_000414095.1 of Morus notabilis. NCBI lineage: Eukaryota > Viridiplantae > Streptophyta > Magnoliopsida > Rosales > Moraceae > Morus > Morus notabilis. The sequence continues at coordinate 7,232 of NW_010357566.1, forward strand.
AATTGCCAAGTTGATACGATGCAATATAAGAGAAACGAAGTTGTAAATATAAAAATTTCACACACAAATATAGACCTGTATTTATTGCTCCAATATTATTACATAGAAGAGAACACTCGTACAATTTCTCACACAACTTTCTCTATTTTGTCTCTCTCGGCAAACTCCCTCTCGCTAGACAAAGCTTTGCTTTGTTTTCTACTCTCTAACAAGCTTTGCTTCTTATTTAATTTCTTTCATTGCCGATGCTTGAACAATGGGGAATGGGATCCTATTTATAGGCTAATATGACGCTTGGATTATTAACACGCGACCATGAAAGCCATCCAAGGCACCATGCGGTAATAGCTCTCCTTCCACTAGCTTCCTCTAGATTTCCTTTAGGTGTATCTAAGATATACACTTCACATATGTATAATGCAATGCAATCAGAACTATGATTCAGAATCATTCTCGATTTACGTGTATTTTTTTTAAAAACATACTTTAACGAACCATGAACCATGATTCGAATCGTGGTACGAATCTACCAACCAAACGCACATTTAGTTGTTTACTCTTCTATTTGGTGTTAGGCCTTGCCTCATGTGGGCTTTTTTATTCTCTTGGCCCTACAATCAAGTTTACACTACAACACCCCCTTAAACTTGTTTTACAATGCCAAGCAAATTTCTGAGTCTCGTAAAATCCTCATACTTCATAGGCTTAGTAAAAATGTCAGCAACATGATCATGAGACCTTACATACTCCAGTCAGACATCATTTCTTGTGATGCACTCTCTTATGTAGTGATACTAAGTGTCTGTGTTTACTTCGGTCATGAAATACTGGGTTCTTCGCTACAGCAATTGCTGACTTGTTGCCGACACAAATCTCCGTCGGATCCTTCTAAGGCATGCTTAACTCTGTGTACGACGTAGCGGCAACATACTCAGCCTCACATGTTGAGAGGGTGACAATTGGTTGCTTCTTTGACATCCAAGTGAATGCAGTGTCTCCCATGAAGAATACGAAACCAGTTGTACCCTTTCGATCATCAACATTTTCGGCCCAATCACTTTTGCAATATCCAACAAGCTTGTAGTCATTAGAAACTGAATAGCATAAACCAAAGTTTGTTGTACCTTTGAGATGGCGAAGAATTATTCTCTTTGCGACCTTAAAATGAGTAGTTGTTAGATTCTCCATCTAACGACTGATGAGTCCAACTGCATACAGAATGTCGGGCTCTTGAAGAGTGTTGGATCTACACTTTCTCCTTCTACGTGCTTTGAAAGCTTGACTCCGCATTCCACTGGTGTACTTCTCTACTTGCAATTGTCCATCTTGAACTTCTTGAGAATCTCCTTTGTGTATCCTTCTTGCGAGATGAAAATCCTGTCGTCCTTTTCATCGACTTCGATACCCAAATAGTATGCCATTAGTTCAAATGTTCGTCATCTCGAATTCTTTGGCCATCACTTTCTTGAACTCTTCAAACATACTTGGATTATTATCGGTGAAGATCAAATCATCCACGTACGATCAAAACCTCCGTCCTTGTTCTTGATGTAGAGAGTGCGCTCATACAGGCATTTAGTGAAGCCATTCTCTTAGAAATACTTGTCGATCCGACTATTCCATGCTCTCGGTGCTTGCTTCAATCCGTAGAGAGCCTTCTTCAGCTTCAAGACTTTGTCCTTTTTGCCCTTTGACTTCGTAGCCTAATGGTTGTTGAATGTAGACTTTTTCTTCGAGAACTCCATTAAGGAACGCTAACTATACATCCATTTGATGTATCGTCCACTTGTTTTGGGATGCCAAAGAAATAATTAGTCTAATAGTTTCCAATTGAGCAACATGAGTGAATACCTCTTCATAGTCAACTCTAGCTTTTTGACTATAGCTTTTTGCGACGAGTCTTGCCTTGTATCTTTCGATATCTCTATTTGCATTCTTTTTCGCCTTGTATACCCATTTTACACCGTTGGTTTTATGACCTTTGAGAAGTGAGGCGATTTCCCATGTGTGATTCTTCTCAATGGCTTTGATTGCTTCATCCATCCTGGCTCGCAATCGACAAAGAGACAAAATAAAGTGAGATTTTCGAGCCTATCAGTTACCTCGTAGAGATCTTGGAGACTTCTTGTTCGCTCTTCATTTCTTTCTTTTAAGAAAGATGGTGGTGAATCTCCATCATATGCAGTGTTGACGTTGGCGAAACAAGTGGTGTAGTGGGCTCCTCTTTTGGTTGCTCCATTATTGCTGCTTCTTCTTCAAAGTCAAGACCGAATTTGAAGTCATCTACATGAGAACCAAAATCCCATTCGCCTTCTTCATCAAATATCACATCTCGGCTAATCACAATATTCCCAGTGCTAGGATTGTGCAGCTTGTAGCCTTTGGAGTTATTGTCGTAGCCGATGAAGATGAACTTCTCACTCTTGCCATCAAGCTTGGTTCTTCTCTCGTCTGGCACATGTTCATGGGCTATGCTTCTAAAAACTCTTAAGATGGGAGATCTCAGGCTTTCTTCCACTCCATGCCTCTTGCGGCGTCATTCCTCAAAATTTAGCGACGACAATCATTAGACTACATGTCAGACTATTTCAACTTAAGTGCTTGTCAGACTACATGCGTCGCTTAAACCGTTATAGCGACGACTTTTGTCATCGCTAAAGGCCCTGTTTCTTATAGTAAGTCAGGAACGAAAGGTTTCAGCACATTTCACTTCTAGAAGGCCAAGCGAATTACCGCTTTTATATTAGGTAGATTTCATTATTATAAAATTGCAATATTTGTAGTTATTGTCACGAATTTTAAGAGCGCAAGTGTGCGCTATCGCTGTCAAGTAATAAAAAGATCTCTGAGTCCAGAGTATTCTCCCATGAAGACTGATCGTTATTAAATATTGAAATTTTGTTAACCCTAAATTTTATTTGAATAACCGAAACAGGAGATGTCGTGATGAAAATTAAAATTAAAGAAATTAAAGAAAACAAAAATAGAAGAAATTCTATAATAAAACAACTCTAAGGTTCCTGATTTCACCAAGATCAATCAAATTCAAGTTCCCAATTCCCAATCAATTGACACCTATTCCTATGCTGATAGTGGATTTCACGAAATTTATTACTAATATTTTTTAACATTAATAATTGTACTCCAATCACGCATATCCCATATCTCTATTAAGATTTTAACATGTTGGAATGCATTAAGAACAAGAAACCATAATCACTGCACTAGTCACATAATTATCTCTAAGTTATGATGTTCTAATGGTATTATAACCCATGGACATGTTTAACCATCACTTCTTAGTCTCAGAATTAAACCTTAAATCATGCAAAAGTTGGTCAGACAATCACACGCATTAAGAATATATTATAACACTCAGCATAATGGAATAAACATCAATTAATTTGAAAAACTAAAAATAATGAACAATCATGATCCGGCTATATTGCAGCCCCTAGAAAATGAAATTAGAACATAATTGTAAAAGAAAACATCCTAACAAATGAAATTAACATATGAGAAAGAAGTCTAGAAGAAACTGTTTTTCAGGATCGAAGGCAAACGTTGTTTCTAGTTGATTCGTCTTCTTCTCCGTCGTACGGAAACTTCTCTCCTCTTTTTAGCTGTCCAGAAAAATCCTCCTAAAAACCCTAAGATTGTCTATTTATACACTTTGGTTCAAAAGGGTACAATTGGAATTAAAAAAATCAAATTTTCTCCATTTTCTCGCACTCCTTACCAGCACCCCGGCACTACTCGAATTGGCTCACATGCGCCATGGTGCCCACGCTCCAGCGCCCGGCGCTCTCCCTTAGCGCCATGACGCCCACGCTCCAGCGCCCCAGTGCTTTCCCTTAGCGCCATGGCCTTCATAAAATCGCACCCGATGCTTACTAGCTTTGCGGCCTCGCTTGTTTGGTGCTGTGGTGCACAAAATTTCTCAAATTCAACTGTTTAAGGTTCCTTTGCTCCAAAGTTTCATCTCCTACAAAACCAACACAAAACACACGTAAATCCTATACTAGAATCTTGAAAACCAACAAAAAAAAAAAAAACTAAGATTAAACATCAAATTTATGAGTATAAAACTCCCTCATCACTTATATTCCTTTGATTACAATTGGAGTTTTGTTATTTAATTTCATTGATTATGATGTTGAATATTATAATGTGGAATATCATCCTACTGTTGGAATCTTTATGATATTTGATAATGGCCATATTTGTATAGTATGCACAAATATTTTTCAACTTTTTCGAACATTACGAAGTTTTAATCTTTATACCTCGTTATTAGTGGTAACAGTATTATTATGCACGTGCTTTTAGAAAGTTTTATGAAAAAATGAGATTGTAGATTTTTTTTTAAAAATGAATATCAACCCACGGTAATTCCTACACCGTTTCCCACTATAATGAATAAGAGCCCATAGAAGAAGCCCAATTCCTTTTTTAAAACAAAAAGAAGCCCAGCACCGACTCATCTGCTCTTCTCATGCATGGTAGTACACGTTTGATTTATAAATTTAAAATTATAATTTAAAATTATTTTTAATTTATGTGTATTTTTTATAATAAAAAATTTTATAAAAAATTATAAATTATTATTTAAATCATGATACAAATACATCAATTAAATAAAAATGAAAAGACAGATAGACACACAGAATATAAATAGGCAACTGCCCCTTTCACTTTATTTCTCAGTGAATTGACATCACCCCTCTACAAAGTTGTATTATATGTCAGTCAAAGTCTCAAAACGGGCCACTAAACAATCACGAACAACTTTAGTGTCACGTTTTTTTCTGACTTATTACAAATACTCCATGCAAGATCTATATATAGACCCCACCTGATGTAACAATTAGATTGACATGCATCTCTAGAGTTCATGCACTTATAAAAACTATAGGAACATTGAATTACCTTAAAAAAAAAAGAAAAAAAAAAGTAGATTATTATAAAACTTGTAGAGTGAATATTTTGTAGAGAAATCACAAATAAGACAAATAAAAGAAACATGATGTTATAGCTTCATGAGTAGTATTGACTAGTGAGACATGAGATTATTCATGCACTTATGATAATCAAAACCCTGTATCACCTTGGAATCTAAAATTTTTGTTTTGCAAATAAGTGGTGAAAAATTCTTATAATTTCTATAATATATATATGTTTACATCTTTTCAGCTTCCCGACCGGCTGTCACATTTCTATCAATTTAAATTCATATATTCAATCCAATTCCAACTGTATTTGATAAGATAACACTTATTCTAACAAATTTTCATCTAATTACACGTTTATTAACAAAGTAAAAAACCATTTAGCAAAAAAAAAAAAGTAAAAAAGTAGAAAAAAAACCATTAGAAAGGCGTGTAAAACATGGCCAAGAGTCAAAAGAGAGGTAAAAAGGGGAATAAAAAAGGGAGTAAAGTAAACACCAATCAAATGATGGAGCACTTGGGAAAAAAAGTCACGAAAGATAGGCGGATTCGTTCATTGATTGATCAGTTAAAGTGGCGTAAGAGAAGCAAATTTTGGCTTTGCCTCCTGTGCAAAAAGCCATCACAAACATCACAAGTGAATGAATAACAAAGCTCTCTTCTTACCGAACAAAGTCTAAAACACTTATCATTATTTTGAAACTCATTTTAACTCCTCTAGGGCTCTCTTTCTCTCTCCCTCTCGGTCTTCTTTATAACTATCTTTGGTACACTTTTTTTTTTTTTTTCCTTTTATGGATCTAACTGTACAGCATCAAAGGCCTGTAGAAATACCCACTTAAAGAAACTGACGTACTCTGAAATCCGGGTTTCAAAAGCTTATTTGCTTACTTGAAAGCCATGAACAGAAGTGGGTATTTTCAATTATTAACAAAGCTAGGTGGCTCCTACTCCAAGGAAGTCAATGAAAGGCAAAGTACCGATCATGTTTTCACCCTTAGCGTTTCCCTTCGACCTTGTGGACATCGTTAGATTAATGCTGGTCCTGTCGGTGGCGACTGATTCAGCTGCGGAGTTTTCTGAGTTGGAATCTGATTGACCAGATTGGTCCAAACCCGCACGAGAAGTAGTGGTCATTCCTATGATTGGCCCGACTCGGTATGCGCAAATTAACTTGTCAAAACCCCCGTCTTTGAAGCCTGCACACGACAACCAAGTTATTAATTATAAGTAACGCCAAACTTGTAACACGCAACATTATCTAAACCGGATTTAAGAACAAATATAGGGAGGGGACCTACACTTGTATTAATTACATGCGCTCCGTTACAGATTTAAGAGACATTTAGTAAGATAATTTATATTATAATTTAAATTATAATTTATAATTCATTATAATATTTTTTTATAAAAAATATACATAAATTAAAAATAATTTTAATTTATAAATCAAACGTCTTTTTAAATTTAAAATTTAAATTTTGTTATAATAAAAAATTATAAAAAATAATTACATTTAATTTTTTTATTACAATAAAAAATTTTTACGTAAAATCGCATCTCAACTCAGCTTCACTAAACGGGTTTAGGATAACTTCTAATTAGTTCAAAACTAAGTGACAAATGATAATCATCCACTTATCCGTATTTTATGAACAGATTTTTTCCGTAACAAAATCTTGAGGAGCGGATGTCAGGTGTGAAATTATGGATAGATTATGTGGAAAAAAAAAAAAAGAGGAGGATAAAACAAGAGCTTAAAGAAGAAATAATGGAAAGTGAAGATACCCATTTGTGATTCTTGTGGATTGAAGTTGGTGAAGAATCCATGAGGTATTCTATTGGAGGAGGGAGTTAAAGAGAGATCAGTGCAAGTAGAGGCAGCAGATTGGTCATCAATGGTGTTTGAGATGGTTGATTCGGTGCTCGAGGCGTTATTAGCATTGTTCTGTTGCAAGGTCATGTCAAGAACAACATTGGGGAGGATTTGAGAAGCGGAAGAAGAAGAAGAAGAAGAAGAGGATCTTCTTCTCTTGTAGACATTGGATTGTTCTCTGTGTTTCCTTGCCATGATAACATGCCAATGGTTCTTCACAGCATTATCTGTTCTGCCAGGGAAAAGTCTAGCAATCATTGCCCATTTGTTGCCATACAGGCTGTGAGCAGCCAAGAGTCGCTCCTCTTCTTCCTCACTAAAAGACCTTCTGTTTATCCTTGGATCTAGCTGATTAAACCATCTAAGTCTACAACTTTTCCCTGCAAACAAACAAATGTGAAGAATTGTACCACTCTCTTAGATCTCACTTATTTTAGATCAGGACGAGGGAAAAAAAAAAAAAAAAAAAAAAAAAAGACCCATTTAAGTACTATTGACTTTTGGGATTTTTTTTCCCCTATTAGATCAACTTTTTTTTTTTTTTTACTTAATATGGGATTTTTTGATAAAATACCTGATCTGCCTTCAAGATTCTCAGCAATTAAGTTCCAGTTCTGAGGACCATATTGGGACACAAGTTCCTTAAGCTTTGCATCTTCAGCTGGCCTCCAATGACCCCTTGCACAGAGCTTGATATGACCCCCACTTTTCCTATTGTTATTATGACCTTCTGATTCCTCAACAAGTTTCAAAGACAATCCCTTTTTATTACCGTTACCAAAAACACGATTACCATTCTGAGCACAACCGGTTCTATTTGTTGTTCCCCTGCTCTGCAATGGCTGAAAACCCCAAGTTTTGTTGCTTTCCTCTGTAGAAGAGTTCAAAATCTGAAAACCCATTTGAAAAGAAGCAATACTCTTCGATTCCCCAAAGGTTTTAGAGAGAGAAAGGTTAGGAGTTAATGGTGGTGGTGGCGGCGGCGGCGGCAGCAGAAAGTTCACGTTTGGGTACCCACTGAAACCGTCAGAGTCTTTCTTCAGGTGTTGAAGTGCAGGACTCATTGTGATTGGGAGCCAAGAAAAAGGAAACACCAGAAGCAAAACGAAAGAAAAATCGCAGGAAAAAGAAGAAAAAAAAAAGAACGTTTAGAGAGAGAAGTTCAGGTGTTACAGCTATGAACTAACACAATGCCACAAAGCAAAACATATGATTTTAGAGATATCAAAAAAAAAAAAAAAAAACGGCTTTTCCTCTGCTCCTGAGGCTTTAAGTAGAATGAAAAAGATGACATTAACAAAAAAAAACAGGTACACACAGGAAACAGAATGGGTTTGAAGATGAAAAGCAAAAACGCTGTTACAAAACTAAGGAAGAGGAGAGAGATAAGAGAGAAGAACCTACACGATTCCTTTCAGTTTTCACTTCAAATGAGGTCAGGGGTCCTTATTTTGAGACTGATCTTTTCTCTCATTTTTAAAACCAAAAAAGAAAAAAGAAAAAAGGAAAAAGAAAAAAAAAAGTAAAAAAAAAAGAAAAAAAAGTCTGTGCAGGGCATGCAATTCAAGAACCGCTCGTGTGGGTGGTGGTGGGGAGAGTGAACGAGTGAGAGAGTCTACAAAACAAAAACATATTCTTGATGTTGGTGAGTGTCTTGCTTTGTCTGTTTGTTCTCCTTTTTTTTCTCTCTTTTTTTTTTATATTTCTCTCTCTCTCTTTCTCGCTCTTTCTCGGGGTTTGGGCAAAAACCAGAATCTGTTTGTCTGTTTATGAAACGTTTTCTTGCTTTTTCAAAGGGAACGGAAATTATAAGATAAAGAAAGGACCTCAGTCTTAAAGCATCCATCACCCCCATTCAGTACTAGTACTGTTCACCCCCCACCACCTGTCCTCTCTCTCTCTTTCTCTAAACTGAAATCTTTTGGGATATTTTATTCAAGTTTAAAATTTAACCTCGCTCGATTCGTTGATTTGAGTTTAGAATTTGACTTTTATTATAGTAAAAGGCTCTCATAAATAATCACATCTAATTTTTTTACTACAGTAAAAAGCTCTCACATACAATCACATCTCAACTCGAATTCTAAACTCGAATCAGCGAAACGAACGAGGGTAAAAAGTTCTGATTAACAGTTATATCTAATTTTTATACTACAGTAAAAAGTTTTTACATAAAATTATATCTCAATTTAAATTAAATATTCAAATCAACGAACTAAACTAACCATTGGTCCCGTTTATTTCACCGATTCGAGTTTAAAATTTGAATTTTGTTACAGTAAGGGCCCGTTCACTTCGCTGATTCGAGTTTGTAATTTGAGTTGAGATGTGATTTTATATGAGAGTTTTTTACTGTAGTAAAAAAGTTAGATGTGACTGTTTCGGAGAACTTTTTATTGTAGTAAAACTCATTCTAAACTCGAATCGGTGAAGTAAACGGAGCTTAAAAAATTCTCATAAACAGTCACATCTAACTTTTATATTATAATAAAAAGTTTTTATATAAAATTACATCTCAATTTAAATTAAAAACTCGAATCAACGAATTAAACCGACTATGCATCTAATTTTTCTTGGTTTTACTATATTAATGGGAAATAGTTTATTGGGTTGTGTTCAAGAGTTTGGTTTATTGGGACTTGCTTAGCTCGACCAAAACCTTTTTATTTATTTATTTATTTATTATTATTATTATTATTATTATTATTATTATTATTGCAGGTATGTTATGAATATGTTGCTGAGCAGGGAAAGGAACTGTATGAACTGGTAAGGGGACAAATAATCAATAGCTCTCGAATTTCGATTTTTAGCATACATGCCCCTTGAACTTTTTGTAGTTTGATCCCTGAATGTTTTTTATTGGTAATTTAGTCCTTAGTTCTACAAATAGTAGCATTTAACTTCATTTAATGATTATAGTTAATTGAAAAAAAAAAAGTTTAGCAATGAAAGTGCCAAATCACAAAAAAATCAGTGGACTCAAATGCTAAAACCCCTATCTGTTGTCTATGCAGGTTGCTCATTTGCCTGACAAAGCAAATAACTATTTGACGCCTGCACTATCCGTTTTAGAGAAGAACACTTGATCATATATCCTGGGAAAGAAAACATTTTACTTTTTTGTATAGATAAGCCTTATATAATGCCTTAATTTTTGCATTTTCATTTCTCATTTCCCCTTTTCCTTCTAACTGCCCCAGAAGACATATTTCGTATCATAGCACCTAAAATGTCCTCTTTTTATTTTTTATTTTTTTATGTAAAGTACTCAAATATTGTAGATGAGTATAGATACATATGCAAAAAGTGTAAATGAAAATTAGCAGTCTTCCATTAATATGTAAACGATCATGTTGCTTAAGAATATTCGCTTATTTATATCTTCATGAACTCGAAAGATATACTAATTCATGAAATGGGAGACAGAAAAAGTAAAATGAAATGTTGATCATTGACACTGATATATATATATACACACATATATAATCAACAATATGAATCAAGAGATTCATCCAACGTAGAATTATACATGTGATGAATCCAATGTACAATTATACATGGAGATCATGACTAATAATCATAGCCCGTACATTAAAAGAAAAAAGAAAAAGAAAAGAGTTTTACACTTTGGAGAATTATTTGGTACGTTAAAATAATAATAAAAAAAAAGACCTACCGATATTGCGAAGCTCCCTCGTATTTTTATCAAGTTTTTATATTTTACGTTTTGATTGGATTTTAATATATGTAACGGTTAAGAATAACCGGTAGGGCATATTAAGTACTTGACAGAGAATTTATCGAAGACTACTAGTGAAACATGGGACGCAAAGCAAGCGAAGGTATGGTTTAAAGATGAAAAGCAATAGAATACAAGTACTGTAGTCATTAATATTAGGTATTTGTTGTAACAGTAAAGAATATGGCTGATAGTCGCTGTCCACCTTTTTTTAACTGACGACCGGCGCAATGCGTGAAAACACGTAGATATATAATAATGTCATTTGATGTATTTTTAATATCAGTATTTTAATATCAGAAATTTCTTCTCTCTTTCATGAGTTTATCTCTTTAAAATCTTTCTGTCAACTTTTCTCTTAATTTTAACAGAATATTATTATTTGTTGTTGAAGCGAGCAAAGCAATTCTAGTGTTGTGTTTCTGAGCAGCTCTATCGATGGAAATGATCAAATATCTAATTACGCTTTCGGTTTTTTTTTTTTTTTAAATCTAGGGAATTCGGCGGTAAAATGTTCACTATATCTAAATAAACTTGTGTAGTATGAATTTTTCATAACTTGAATTCAAAAATCAGGAAAATAAGGTGTCAAAACACACCATTAAATATTCTATTTGGTAAAAGAAAAAATAATAATAATAGAAAGAAAGGTATATACCTAATAAGAAAAATAAAGAAAAATCAAAGCATATTTTTATTGTCATGTATGTTCTTGGTTTATTTCTTTAATCGTTTAATATTTTGAGAGATCAATCATTATTTATTCTTATGTTCTATCAAATATATTAATTGATTAATATATATTTTTATTGTCATTGTTATGGGATAGGAAATTTTTTTTTTTTTTTTTTTTCAAGTTTCTTAACTAATTGGATGCAGTTTAAACATCAACTTCTCGTTTACGTAAAGATCATTTTGAACATATAATATATCGTTTCGAAATCTCAATGAAGAGAAATCAAATCCATCTCGACCCATCATTAATACAATGCGGGACCCACTCAATGTTCGAGTAAAAATTAGTGTCTCAAAATGTCATTTTCTAATATAGTTGTCTATTCAAGAGACTTTTATTGTTTACTTAGGTCGTAAAAGGCTATAGTATTCTAAAAAAAAAAAAAAAAAAGCACTAATTATTTACTTATAAAAGGCTATAGTATTCTAAAAAATTTGTAAGTTCGTCATATTTTCCACAATTGGTACTGTTAATTTGTGCCTATGTGCTGCAATAAGCAATCAATTTATGCGCATAAGTAAGATGAGATTTTTGAAAACTGATAGACGACAAGTGTGAAAACGATTTCCTAGTAAATAACTCCATTGTGTTGTTTATTTATTTTCTATTTTATATATTAGTTTATGTTTCTAACCCCGTTCAAAGATGCTATTTAAGAGACGTTTGATTCATGAATTATAATCATAAAATTAAAATCATTTTTAATTTACGTGTATTTTTTATGAGAGAAAATACTATAACGAATCATGAACCATGATTCGAACCGGGGTACGAATCTCCCAACTAAACAACCTAGTATTCATTTTGTTGGTATTAAGTTATTTTGATAAAATCTTTTACTAGCACGTCCTCTTTGTTTTCCAATCATCAAATAAAAATTTCTGAAAGTTGTTTGAAGGATAGGATATTTGATCGAAACCAACATTTTTCTTTTTTTCATTCAATATTCTAAACCACTTTGTAACATTTCATAATTCTTAATCAAATGACAAATCCACTTATTTTGACGACATCAATTTACTCATTCATCATCCAACATAAGTCAATCATGGTCTAACATATAACAAATGATGTAGAGAATTCAAAGTTTCTATATCTATATACACACAAATATGTGTACATATATATATATATATATATATATATATATATTATATACACACATGCGCGTGCGCAAATTTCTGCGGTGTGCTTTCTGTAGACGTGCTTCTACAGCCAAATTTTATAAATGTCAGTCAATATTAAATTTTTATGATATTGGGCCTTTGTTCACCGTTATTTTCTGTATTAAAACTATTAAACCAAGTTCTATGGAAAACCTCTTGAAGCTAAAAACACGCTAATCGCAATTAAAAATAACAATCAATGAAGTATCGAGAATGTAAAGCAGATAAAATATGGACAATTAGTTTTCATGGAACTTTTTTACTATAGTAATGATTGACGTGGCTTGAATTAACTTGAATTTCGGCAATATATGTTTGTGTATGTATATACCTCAATATTTATATGTCTAATAACTTTGCGTTTTAATAATAGAAATGGTTTTTTTTCATCCGTGGAAACCAAAAAAAAAAGGGAAATTTTATATTAGTACTTGTTTTAACGTAATCATCTTTTAATATCCTGTGCTTTTTATAATTTAGAATTAGTAGCTTGATGTTTTAAGAAATTATTTTAGCACCTTGAGCATTAGTATCTTGAGCACCTTTTTAGGACGTGAAATGACCTTCCTACTCATATACTTAACTTGCCCAATTTTTTTCTTCTTACAAACATATTAAAAATATTAAAAAAATCATAAAATAAAAAACAAAAACAAAAACAAACACAAAGCAAAAAAAAAAAAAATCAAATTTGAAATATGATTACTTGGGGGGGAAGCAAACTCTCTCTCTCTCCAACCCTTCTCTCTCGATAGATTATTGGTCGGGGCTGGCAGATATGGGTCGTTGGGACGGAGCTGCAACGGGCCTTGGTTACACGGGACGAACCTGCGACAGGCCTGGGTCGTGTATATAGGGCGGAGTTGCAACGGGTATGAGTCGCGCGGGTGAGGGGCGTGGCCGGGGTCGCGGAAGCTGGTCGCAACGGAGCTGGCTGGGGCTGGGCGCGATGGGGAAGGGCTTCCCCGGGATGGGGCTCCCCGGGGCTGGGGTCGCCGAAGATGGTCGCCGTGAAGCTGGGCCTGTCAGGACGGAGCTGCGACAGGCCTGTGTCGCGAAGGAGGGTTGGGCAGGGAATTGTTTTGTTTGTAATTTTTTTTTGCATATTTGTGTGTGTGCGCGCACGCGAGAGTGTGAGAGAGTTTTTTGCTTGCCATTGTTTCTGCATATTTGTGATTGCAATTTTTGGTTTTGATTTTTTTTTTTTTTGAAAAGTTTTTTAGTTTTGATCTGAATGTGATCTGTGTGAGAAAGGGGGAAGATGATTTTTTTTTCTCTTTTATGGTTTTTTGAATATTTTGAATATGTTTACAAAAAATAAATTCCGGGTAAATTTAGTACATGGGTAGAAATGACCTTTTACGTTCTAAAAAAAGACTCAATATTAAAAAAATGATTTCTTCAAACACTAAGGTACTAATTTTAAATTATTAAAAACATTATATACTAAAAGACAATTACGTTAAAACACAAGTTGCCAATATAATTTTTTAAAATATATATATATAATTACACGGCAATGGAGACTGTACGTGTGCACGTGTTACGTACGCAATAAGAATCCCACTATTGGATACTTTTTCAATAATTTGTACTTGTTCATTTATATTTTTTGAGTTAGAGTGACTTAAGTTCAGATTTTGATTTGAGTTAAGATGTATTTGAATATGGTTTGAGTTAGAACTCTAATTTGAGTTTGTGTTTGGATGTGCACATTTTGAGTTATGGTTTAAATTGAGAATCTATTTGAGTTTGTGTTTGGGTGGGTCAAAACTTAAATTTGTATTTAGATAGCATTTTAATAAAAACTCAATGATGATGGAAAATTTTAATAGGGTTTTATTCGTCTATTTATTGTGAAGCATAAAAAAATCATCTCAATCAGAATTAAAACAAAAAAGTTATGGCGTTTTTAAGAATAGAAAAAATATTGTTTATTAACTTGAGTTTGAGTTTAGAAACTTGAGTTGAAGGGGGAACTTGAACTCATATTTTAGCCCCAAACTCAAGTTTAAACTCGAATTTTACAAAAAAACATGAACTTGAATAAAGTTGTAACTTGAGTTTAAACTTTTTTTGAGTTTAGGTGTAAATGAACAAGCCCGTGTTTTTTTATGTGCGCATAGGAAGTACTAAACTTGCATAGGAAGTGCTAACCTTAGGTACATGAATTTTATGTCATATATTTATGTTAGAGTTTTATGAATCTTGTATGATTTTATAATTAGTTTAGTTGTAGGTTTTTAATTGTATGATGAATCTGTGAAAGTTGATATCTCCAAATTTAAGAGACTCTACAAAATTGATACGATTTTATTTCTCCCAAATTTTTGGATATGATGTTTATTTATGTGTTGTTAATGTCTGGTAATTTTTATGAATTTTTATCAAGTCTCTTTTAATTTTTATTATTTTAATTTTGGTCTAGTTACTGATTTTTACATGTTGGCAGATTTTATGAAGTAAATTGTAAATTTTTATTAACAAAAGAAGTCAATTAATTCTGTAAAAGTTCTGAATTCATTATTTGTATCTTAACTCGAAGAATGTAAAGTTTCAGCCTCTGATCATGTTTGTATTTTGAGTTAAAATTTAATGACCATAGTATGTTATGAGTATTCTGGTATATTTGGCCGATATGTTGACAGATTTTCAAAAATTAGAAAATCATGTTTTTCTTAGGTATTTGGATGAGATAAAATTAATGGTGACGTTATTATATGTTTGTTTAATGGGTTTCAAGTTGTAGCCAGAAAGCACGTATATAAGTTGAGATTTAATTTCCCAAGTATGTAGAGGTCAAAGCTTTCTCAATTAATGAGTTATGATTATATGGGAGTATATTGGTTGCTACGATGTTTATAAGGCTATATATGGTATAATGAGATGAAATATGTTATGTTTCAATGTTTTTAAGCTATGATATTAATTTCAAACGTTTATTGTGGAATGACTTGACATGGACACCCAAGAGAAAAAGCATGTCATGCACTAGGGCATACGTCACCTTAAATAATAAAAATTAAGTAAGTTAGCGAATTAAATAAGTACATTCTCACTTGCAACATGATTAAAATTTATAATAAATGTTTATGAAAAATGTTAAGGAATTTTTTTTTAATGATTAAAGGTTTATTATCCTTCTTTCAAAACCTTTCACGATGACTTTTATAAGGACTTTTTCTTAACGATGTTTTTATGGTTTATGACGAGTTTTAAACAAAAAGATTATATATATATATATATATATATATATATATTTATATATATCACTTAAATAAGCATTGTACACCCTATATTTATGTTCATCCACTTATCATGTTTGGTTTAAGATTAGCTACCCGATTCCTCTATGATGGCGCGCCAACAATGTTAATGGTGTAACGCTTTAGCCCTTAAAGATAAAATGAATAAGTTTAAAATTGGAGATAAGGAAAAGGTACGTTAGATATAAATGTGTACCTAGAGCACTATTATGTTATGATCATGATGTTATGATACATTTGTTAAAGTATTAAACTATTGTTTGCCCACCTCTTAATAGCTTAAGCTTTTGGGATGGATTGGTAAACTAACATAGTATCAGAGGGGGAGGTCCTGAGTTGCACTCTTTATGCCCATTTAAATTATCATCATATGTTTGGTTTTTAATATATCTCAGGCTTAAATATTTCACGTGTTGGGCTTCCCAATTAATTTACCCACACGATTGCCCATTATCCAGTCGACACGTGAGGGAGAGTGTTAAAGTATTAAACTATTGTTGTCCCACCTTCTAATAACTTAAGCTTTTGGGATGTATTGGTAAACTAACAACATTCTCACTTAAGTTTTAAGCTATGTTCGATGAGATAAAGGAAGTTTAACTCATGTTGTAGATAAATGTAAGAAGCTAGTTGCTTAGGATGGATAGCAAGAACGGGCGTGTGTGTAAGGAATGTGGATTGGAAACTGATTAACACCACAAACGAAATAATTTTAATAAAATTGATTTTAATTATGTTCCGTTCTTTTAATGTTTTGAAACTTAATTTCGTTGCATACTATTGAGATTATCGTTTTCTTGGATATGGATTTCCCAGTTAGCGTTTTGTTTGATTTCAAAAGTAATTATGTTCTGTACACGAATCTTCCTTTTGTTAAATACTTTGTGGATGCAACTAACTTGCCTTGTAGGTTGTTGGTTGGCTGGGTACATTTAGAGAGAATGTTTGGTTGGAGAATTCAAACTATGATTTGAATTATGGTTTATAGTTCGTTACAGTGTTTTCTCTCACAAAAAATAGACATAAAATGAAAATGATTCTAATCACATGATTCTAATGTATGAACTAAACGTCTTCTTAGTATCCCATCGGGCTAGCCGAGATGGTGAGGACGAATAGAGAGAGAGAGAAAAAAATGTACGTGTTTTCCTGTGGTATACGTTTGAATTTAATTGCGGTTTCTACTAAATTTATATACGTTTGAATTTAATTGCCGTTTCTACTAAATTTATTAAAGTTAATGAATTAAAGTTACCATTTCTGTGACGTCTGTAAGGAGCGTTACAATTCCTAATACAAAAAATTTAACAATTCCTTCCGTCCTTTGCTCTCCCTTGAAATTTTTTTAATTACAATATTTCCATGACATTTAAAAATTTTTCAATGATACTCTAAGTTTTGATTTATTAAAATACCCTTATTTTAAAATTAAAATCTCTAATAAATCAAGAACCAACTATACTTCTACTTCGAAATTGTCTCCAATCCGGTATCGGATTAGAGCGGCGCATATATATTTCTTTTAAAAACATGTATATTTTCTCTTAAAATTTGTATATTTCCTCTTAAAACATGTATTATGTGGAGAGACACTTATAATTTTTCTAATCACCTGTATACATGTTTTAAAAAAAATATACATATTTTAAAAGAAAATATACATATATATACGTGCCGCTCTAATCCGGTATCGAATTAGAGACTTCACCTACTTCTATATAAGTTCACTTCAAACTTTAAAAAGTAATTTTGAACTTTATTACATGATTTACATGATTTGTATGATTAATTCGGCGTCAATAAATTTTATCAAGTACGTAACTACGTTATTCACCAAAAAAACAAAGAACGTAACGTTATTTTTTATTTGTATGATTAATTGATGTTGTTTTCAATTAATCAATTTCAGTTGCTTTTGGGACGTTACAATAGAGTTTATATCAAATTTTCATTACTTAATTATGGAGAAATATTAGGAATACTCATGGTTTAGGATGCCAGTAAGTATTTTGATGTGACCAAATGATCTTTTTGCCGACACTTTGACAAACCGACAATTAGGATATGCACGCCACATTAAACAGAAAAAAGGCGGCAGATGATCGGTTGCCAAAAATAGTGTGGATATTGTTGATAGAATGAGAACCCTGTAGAGTAATTGACGCATTTGGTCTTCTAACTTTTAATTTTGATAATTAATTCTTTTATACTCATTTAGTTTACTGATTTGAGTTTTTAATTTAAATTAAGATGTAATTTTATATGATAATTTTTTATTATAATAAAAAAGTTAAATATAACTGTTTTTTAAAGTTTTTTACTGTAATAAAATTCAAATCGGTAAAATAAACAGGACCTTTAATTCTTAATTTTGTTATAATTTTAGTTCAATAGCAGCTGGTTTGGTTATTTATTTTCTCACAGATTTTCCCACGTGAGTGTCATGTGTGCTACTTTTTTTAGGGGCATAAGAGTATAATAATATGGAGTTTGTAGAGCTGTTGAAAAATAAGAGCACAGTGGGTGTTGACGAAATTGGTAGAGTTGCATTGTAAGGCGCATTTGGAACTCATTTTAAAATAATTTTATTTTTTATATGAAAATAAAAATGAAAACGTTTTCAATTTCAGACAGAAATCATTTTTAAAAATGTGTTTAGTAGCTTTATCAAGAGATTGTTTTCAGTATAAAAAAACTCATTAATGTCTCTCTCTCTTTCTGCTCGAGAGAGGAGAAAATGAAAACAAAAAATAAAAAATAACTAAAAGTCGTTTTTCATTTCTCTCTAATTTTATACTAAACTAAACAATCGTTTTCATTTCCTTTTTTGTCTTTATTACTCGAAACATATGGTTGTGTTTGGAGTTGTTTTTATTTTTTATGTTTTTTGATAAAAAAAAATGAAAACGGAAGAGAAACGACGTTTGGCACAATTAAAAATAAAAAACGGAAATAAAAATGATTTTTTAGTTTAATGTAAAATTAGAGAGAAATGAAAAACGACTTTTAGTCGTTTTTTATTTTTTGTTTCTGTTTTCTATTCTCTCGAGGAGAGAGAGACATTAATGGATTTAATAGATTTTTTTATACTGAAAATAATCTCTTAATAAAATTGTCAATCGCATTTTTAAAAATAATTTTTGTCTGAGAATGAAAACATTTTCATTTTCATTTTCATACAAAAAATAAAATTATTTTGAAACGAGTTCTAAACGCATCTTATATTTTCTTATTTACCATATGATTGCTTTAGACGAAAATAGTGGATTTGTTTGAGAGTGAATATATTACCAACCATGTATCCCACCTAGTAGACTAGAGAGTAGTAGTAATTCTATATGCTAAGTCGGTTGTTTGTATACCATATAATCAATCTTTTCATATATCTTTAATTACAAATTAAGCCCCGAAAAAAAAAGAAAAAACCAATTATATCCCTCTATTTTATTGAAATTTTCACTGGCATGTACACTATAAATTAAATTGTCACCTAAAATTAGCTTAAATGACACGTATTCGAATCGGATGTTTTATTTTACCGATCACGTCTAATTAAGGCCGGCTTAATAATGTTTAGTCCTAACACCTTGTTGTATGAAGGCAGCTCTTTCACAATTCATTATTGCAACGTTGTCGTTATGAAAATCCTAGAAAAGAAAAAGAGAAAAAAAAAAATTGGATATAAGGACTTTTTTTCATTTTGTTAATTTGAGTTTTTAATTTTAATTTTATTATAATTTAAAATTTTTATAAAATATTACATCTAATTTTATTATTATAATAAAAAATTATCATATAAAATCACATTTTAATTTAAATTAAAAAAATTAATTTCTCATCACACAAAGTATAAAAAGAGATGATGATCATATAAGAGAGAGAGAGAGAAAAAGGACTGACTGAAAGAAAGATCTCGTTTTCACTGCCCCGAATCTTAGTAGCAGAGGAAAGAGAAACCAATCAAACCACCCTCACCTCACAACGCATTACTATGTGTAAGAAAAAAAAAAAATATATA
>NW_010357566.1:27253-112396 GCF_000414095.1 Morus notabilis
ATATGAAGAGCTCTTGGCAGGATATATTAACGGGTAAGAACACTCTAGTTGTATTACTTATGTTTTTAGTGAAAATAATTAATGATTTAATTTTTTTATTATTTTTTTACTCTAACTATTAACTAAATTATTATCTATTTTGATTATAACATTTTTTATTAACTAAACATAGTTACTAAAAAGTGACTTACTATTTATTTTTTTTATTATTTTATTTTTTATTTTGACATAAAGTAAAAGTTAAAAAAAATAATTATATTGGCAAGGTATGTTAACGAGTAAGCTTAACTCTAACTATATTAGTCATTTCATGTTTTTAATCGAAATAACTAATGATTTAGTTTTTCTTTAGTTTTTTTTTCTGCTCCAACCATTAACTAAATTGTTAATTATTTTGGCTAAAGTATTTTTTACTAGTTAAATATAACTAGCCAAAAGTGACTAGCTATTTGTTCTTTTTATTATTTCATTCTTTGTTTTGACCTAAAGTAAAAGTTAAAAAAAAGTTATTTATATTTTAAACTTTAAAAATATTAAAATAATCTATATTTGGCAAAAATAAATAGTCTCCTTAGAGTGACTCTCTAAAAGCAACTCCAATCATGCTAGCTATTTCATGTTTGTAGCTAAAATGACAAATCATTTAGCTAGAATTTTGCTTTTATCCGCTCTAACCATTAGCTAAATTGTTAGCTATTTTAGAGAATATATTTCACACTAGCTAAATATAGCTAGCAAGAAGTAAAGAACTGACTAGCTCTTTGATTTTTTTTATATTATTTTATTATTTCAAACCATAATAAATGTAAATGTTATATCAAAATTTAATAAAGTTATTTATATTTTTAAACTCAATAAATATTAAAATAATCTATAGCTAGGTAAAACAGATAGTATGGTTAAAGTGATTTACCAAAAAGTTACTAGTTAAAATAGCTTTCTAGCCATTTTAGCTATAATTTAGCTAAAATTTAGAGAGCTCCTTTGAATATGCTCTAAAAAGTTGCTAGTCAAAATAGTTTTCTAGCCATTTTAACTATAATTTAGCTAAAATTTAAGGAGTTCTTTTGGATGTGCTCTAATATTGTACGTATTTTAAAATTATATTTTATCAAGATAAAAATAAAAGTAATAAAAAATTAAGAGAATTATTTGTGATCAAGGACTATAATATTTGAATTAGGGGTTTGAGAAAAGATGAGTTATTCATAGCATACCAACTTAGTTGGACAATCATAATCAATTTCAATATTAATTATCTTCTATTAAGAGTTTAATGAGAGATGAGAAGAAAAATTACATTTTATAAGTTATTGAGTTTTCATTTTAAAAGTTAATCTTTTTAGGTAGATTATATTTGTATTTACACGATGTGGGATTCAAATATTTTACTATTAATATATCTAATATTTATTTAAAAGAATAATGTCATAATTTAAAATAATAATATGTGCTTTTGTGGATATCATCCAACGATAATTTAATACTTTACTCCTATTTTTAGTAATTAATTTATTTAATAAACTATTTTAGAAATCTTGATAAATGAATCTTCCAAACAAAAAGAAAAAAGAAAGAAAATAATGAAGCGAAAATTTTAAAAGGAGAGTTGAGAATCGATACAGGACAGAGCATTACGTATGATATACGCACACGCGTGAAAGAGAGGCGCTACGACAGAAAATGGTTTTGGTTTCAGTTTCAACAGCTCCACTTGGCCTTTTTTGCATCGTAATATAATAATGAGCTATTATTATTATTATTCCACTTTTACTTTTGCCTCTTTTTTAAAGATTAAGGTTGGGTTATTAATTTAATTTTTTAATTTAAGTTAATATATAATTTTATGT
Organism: Morus notabilis; assembly: GCF_000414095.1. Taxonomy (NCBI): domain Eukaryota; kingdom Viridiplantae; phylum Streptophyta; class Magnoliopsida; order Rosales; family Moraceae; genus Morus; species Morus notabilis. Next base: position 29,104 of record NW_010357566.1, read on the forward strand.
TAGAATTTTTTATTATAGTAAAAAAGTTAAATGTGATTATTTATAAGAGTTTTTTACAATAATAAAACTTAAATTTTAAAATTGAATCAGTAAAATAAACAGAACTTAAAGTCTTCCTCAATTCACTATTTAAATTGTCAATTTAAATTAAAATGTGATTTTATATAAAAAAATTTTATGATAAAAAAATTAAATTTAAAATTTTATAAAATTTTAACCGTAATAAAATAAAAATTAAAAATTTAAATTAATAAAATAAACAATATAAACAAAAGAGAAATAATAAAATATATGAAACGTTACTTTTTTTTCTCTCTTTTTCCGAGCCTTTTGCAGTCTGCTTTCTCAAGCAGTTCAGTCCTCATGCAAAATGTTATTATTATTTTAATTGCGTTTTGTCTGCTTTCGGGGACCGTTTTGTATTCTTTGATTATGCTTGCAGTCTTGCACGATCGTGGATGGCGTCGTCCGTTACACGTGCGGCCGGATCCGCGCAGTCCACGTGTACGATATATGGCATTCTCTCTCTTCTTTCTTAAAGATTTAAAACAATATATTTCTAAAAAGTTAAAAAATAATTTGAGTTTTTAATTTAAATTAAAATGTAATTTTATATAAAAAAATTTTATTATAGTAAAAAAATTAAATGTGATTATATTTAAAATTTTTTTATTATAATAAAATTTAAATCAATAAAATAAATAGAGTCTTACAATTTAAAAAAATCTTGAGATATTATTAATGAGTGAGTAGGAAAATGAAGAAAAATAAATGCAAGAATCCACAGAGATCAGGATACTTCCTTCCTTTTCGACTTTTGATCTATTGCAGTGTGCATAATTGGTATATGTGTGTATATATTTATAATTAAACAAATGAGTCCGCTTTTTACAGTCAATTATCTTTATATTATTGTTTTTATGTTTATATTAGTTGAATGTATGATAAATAAATTGAAACTATGAGACTGTTATTTTAAGTCTTTAGATCGTTCATGTACAGAGAAGAACATACAGAAGACATAAATCTAAAGAGAATAATCTAAAGAATATGATCCGCAATCGAAAGAATAAAGTTAGGCGCTTTATTCAGGTTAAAATTGTTATATTGTCTACTTCCTAACGGAGACGGTTTATCTTGGTCGTCGGAGGTAGAACTCCATGAATAGAGACATTGATATAGTTCTTAGTGGTGAAATCTATATTGGATTGGACTAAAATTGAATTGTTTTAATTAATAATTCTGTTTAAATAAAACAATTCACTTATAACGAATTATATATGGTCATCTTAATCCTGATATGAATAATAAACCTGTATGCTTGACTTGTATTCTTTGATGTACCAAAGGAAGATATCTTGGCACTATGTAAAGGTACGATTATCGGTACATTGAGAATAGACTGTTGTCTGCATATATTTATTATTCATAGATAGGGAATTCATAGCTCCTATAAAGAGTTAATGATATCCTCTTATGACATTATCCATGGATTGAAAAATATGAGCGCTTGGCAATTAGACTACTTTGTGTTATCTAATTATTTACTATTTGTATTGGTATAAATAGTGTGTTTTTGATGGAGTGATTATGGAACATAAGATAAATATAATCGGGAAGGTAAAACACGCTAATATAATGAGTCGTGCACGAGAGCTATTTAGAGCTTTGCAAATATACTATGTGAATTAAGAGTGCAACTCTAAGCTTTTAGTGGAATAGCACTAGAGTTTATAATCATGAGATAGACTTGTTGGTTTACAAGTGCTGTTGTGATTTTAAGAGCTTGATTTATATATGTCGATCGGGTTCCTTTACTAGCTCACATAATTTTCTATAACAATACGGAGTATTTTCTAAATATTGGTAACTTGTGTTATTTTTGTAAAAGGTTCAATGTCAATGTGAGATCGGTTGTTAATTCATGAGTAATTTATCGGGCGAATTAATTGACAAATTAATTATAGATAAATTGGTTGAATTATTGTTTTAGGTTTAATTTATTATGGGAAGACTAATATATGACTGCTTTGATCAGGTTCTTCTATATTAGGTTATTTGAATTAAAACTGAGACTCTGTGCAAGTTTCATGTACTAAATTACTTGGAAAATAACTTTCCCATAACAGTCACCGGTCAACCGGTGGAGTTTTACTCTATACGTACTAATCAACCGGTTGAGGCACGCTGACACTTGCTAATGTGGCAAAACCAGCTCTGTACGTGAGATAGACTTAGGGAAATATAATTGTTGCAGGCATATGACTTTCTAAACTCTATAAATAGCCCAGTAAGTCTCATTATTAATTAGATTACTCGAGAGACTTTTGGGGACAATTGGTAAGTGTTTCTGAGAGGAAAAATTGGTTCAAATTCAAGATTAATTTTTCCTTTGGCTCTCTTGTGATTGGAAGGAGTACAAGAATGCCAATGGGAGATTAAACGACGTGTGTCCACTCGCACTCCGATCATGGAAATGAGAATAGTAAAGAAGACTAGTTGGTTGAGGCTCTTCCGGTTGCTGTTTGGAATGCTTTGATTTGTCAAACGTGCTGTTTCGATAATCTCTCAAGGTATGATTTAAATTTTTGGTACTTATGTTATATAGGATCATGAACATGTTCTTGATGGGCATTGACATTAATTAAAATTTTTAAAATTCTGTTGCGTACTCAATGTTGCTTTTCCAACAACTTATAATATATGCAAAGACACATTTGAGAAAAATAATGCAATATAAGCAAATTAGAAAAATAATATTTATGAAAAATTCAGTCGAGAAGGCCTTCCAAAAATAATTAAGTACGAGCATATTGTTAAAAATTAATTTTGGAGGGACAATTAGAAAAAATTGTGAGAATAACTTTTAGTATAACAATATTTTAGAGTACTATCGGAAAAAATATATCTAAGTACGATAACATTTGGGAAAAATATTAATCAGGTAAATGAAAGAAAAGACAATTAACAAGGAGGGTAAGAACAAGAAAACATAAATTTTTGGGAAGAAAACTAAATGGAGAAAGAGAAAAAAAAAATCAAAAGCAAAAAAATAACAAAAAATCAAAACAAAACAACCAAAATGAGACGAGCGTTTCAACTAAAACGCTCATTTTGGTTGAAAGTTTTGAAACTTATAATATATGTAACGACACATTAGAGAAAGATAATGCAAGATGAGCTAATTAAAAAAATTATACTTATGAAAAAGTAGTGGTCGAGAAGGCCATGAAAAAAATTTAAGTATGTGCATATTTGTAGAAATTTAATTTAATGAGAGAATTAGAAAAATTTTATGAAAATAACTTTTGATATGATAATATATTAGAGCACTATCCGAAAGAAATATCTACGTAAGATAATATTTAGAAAAGAAAAAATAATCAGGTTAAATGAAAGAAAAATGTTTAAAAAAAGGGCAAGAATGAAAAATATAAAATTTTAGAAAGAAGAGTAAACGGAAAAATAGAAGATGGAAAGAAAAAATCATAATCAAAGAAAAAAACATCTAAAGCAAAAAAAATAAAAAGAAAAAGAAAAATAAACAAGGCAAAAAAATGTTTCAATCAAAACGCTCGTTTTGGTTGAAAGTTTTGAAACATATAATACATGTATATATATAGATATAGACAAATTGATCGTGTGTGCATATGTAAGTAACTTTAGTTATTTAAGGGTCTTCCAATATAGTTTTAATTTATTATTCTAACTTGCATTAAAGGATATTATTGGCATATGACAAAATTTTACAAGTCATGTTAAAATAGAAATATATTATAATATCATTAAAATAATTACTACGTATTTTTACACTATAAAATATAAACCTGAGTATCATTATAACAGTTACTAGCAAAAACTGCACGTGCAAGGCACCCGTATTTATGTGCATTCAAATTTTTTAATTTATTTTAATTAAAGTGTAATTAAATATAAGAGATTAATTAAATAATAAATACGATCAGGTTCATCTGGTCAATTAGAGCTGTTTTGTCTTCAAGTTGTGGCTGCTGCTGTGATATTGAAAGTAAATGGTATCCACGATTCTGGATACAAGGTTGTTAGCCATTAAGCAGAAACTAGGTACGTCTTGATGGTTCTCTAATCACTTATAAAATTTAGAGGAATGAACAAGATTCCAGTAACAGTGAAGGGATTCACGGGTGTAAAGCACGAATGATAGAAAAAGAATATATAGCAGAATAAGAGTGTAACCAGAGGATTCGGGGGATGTGCCCCCTGAAACAGGGGGTTCGGGGGTTGTGCCCCCTGAAACATATAATAGAAAGAGTTAAAATTAAATCATGCATGACTTTATTTTTTTTGCATCTACATGGCTTATAGAGTTTGTAAAATAAATTTTCATAAGTTAGCGGTGTACGGGCGAATTTTCGCATCATGAATTTGGCGTACTAGCAGTTCTCTATTTATCCAATTAGTTAATTTCATTATAAACACACAACTATATAAAACATAAATTTAAAATTAATAAAAAAGTTTTAAATTTTCACGTATATTATGTAATATACTATACTTAGAATTATTATAACATATTATACATAACATATATAGTTTAAGAATAATGATATAATTAAATGGGGTGAATAAAGAAGGCATAGAATGGGGGAACTCTAAACTAAACTCTGTTATGCGACTTGCGACAAGTTAAAATTTTAACCCGTTTATAACCCACATCTATTTAAATCAGTTTTTTTTCCACCCTATTTAGGGTGGTCCGTGAATGATTTACGAGGTAAAATCATCATTCGTAAGCTATACATGTTGGCCACCCGTGGAAAAACGACGATGAAAAGTGACAAAAGCAGTCGAGTAAAAGATAAACAAGAAGAAAGGCAACAACAAGAAAAAGAATTTGATTTTACCCGTTTATAACCCGCATCCATTTAAATCAAGTTTTCTCCACCCTATTTAAGGCGGCTCCTTGCGGGTAAATGAGTTAACGGGTGATATCGTCATTCCTAAGCTATATGTGTTGGCTACGTGTGGAAAAAAAGACGACGAACAGCGGCAAAAGTAAACGAGTAAAAAATAAAAAAGAAGAAGGGCCAAAAAGAGAAAAAAAATTGACCATCATCTGCCTACTTTCACACTTAGTAATATACTAGTTTTGTTCATGTGCGGATTAATTTAAAATAACGGTTATACTAATTATTTTAAAAAAGAAGAAAAATGACATAAATTTTAACTTATTTTTTGTGTGTTTTAAATTAGCTCTTTTTGTTTTGTTTAATTTGAGTAGTATCGAGAATTAGAGCGAAGCGGTGAAAAAAATGGATAAAATCAAACCACAAATTAGTTCAAAATAAATAAATAAGTATACCAAATAATAATAACTAAAATAATAAATTGAAAATTATTTGAGTCGTCCTATCGAGATCATGGACGATCACGTTGCGCACGTGCACTCCATAGCCAAGAAGAAGCACATCCAGTTGCAAGTGTGACAGGTGGGTAGTCAACGAACGCACGATAGTGGCCTAGCTATCGGCCACTTTCTTTTCTATGTGAGATTCGCGGCAGTGTGCTCCACGGAAAAGTCTTTAGTGCGTGCTTCGTGTGTGTGATTTTTTAAATAACAGTTGCATACATTTTTTTAAAAAAGAAAAAGAGAGAAAGAAGAAAAAAGGATTTAAATTTTAACTTATTTTGTTGTGTTTTAGATTAGCTCTTTTTTGTTTTGTTTAATTTCATTTTTATTTAATTTTGTGTAATTTTATTTTATTTTAGTGTATTTTTGTTTAATTTTATTTTTTATTCAAATTATTTGTAGTATTTTAACTTGAAGAATATTAGAAATTTGGTTTAAAATGGTGGTAAAACGGACAAAATTAGACAACAAATCAGTTCAAAGTGAATAAATAAGTATAATAAACAACAATAATTAAAAAATCAAATCTAGAATTATTTAGGTCGTTCTATTGAGATCATGGACTGCTTTATTTTTTATTTAATATGGTGTTATTTTGTTTTATTTTAGTGTAGTTTTATTTAATTTTATTTTTTATACGAATTATTTATAGTATTTTTATTTTAACAATATTAAAAATTTCATACAAAATAGTGTTAAAACGGACAAAATCAAACCATAAATTAGTTCAAAATAAATAAATAAGTATAATAAAAAATAATAACTAAAAAATTAAATTAGTAATTAAAACTTTCAAATTGACACAAACAAATTTTATAAATCACTTGTGTCAACATGGTCATGAATTTTAAAATGTGCATGATGTACCTCTTGAACTTTATCACTTGTGTCCACATGTCTTTTGAGTGTAACTCCGTCAAGTTTTTTAACAGAATTACTTATAAAAGCTCCATAAACTTTGTCACTTGTGTCAATATACCACCTGAACTTTAAAATATACCTATTGTGTCTTCGAACTATGATATGTCTCCAACTTTTCATTTTCCCTCTTGATTCTATCAATTTTTTGAACGAAAATATTGATGTAACCATTAAATTGCTAATTAGCTACGATATTTGTGGTTTATTGAATGCCTTCCCCTCTAAAAATATTAGTTAGACACCAATTCTCAAGACATTAGTTGATTAGAACCAATGAAGAGAGAAAAATGTGGAGCAAATCTGTATAATGTAATAGGTTTGTTTTTTTTAGTTTTTTTTTTCTTTTTTCATTAGAATAGGTTTATTAAATTAATAGGTTCTTTAATGTAGATGATAGATTTTTTCTTGAATTTTATATTACTTGTTTTTTTTTTGTGAAGTTTTTTTCTCAAGATTTGTTATTCAATGGGTTTCTTCAGGTTTGTGTTGAATTTTTTTAAAAAGAAATAAAATAAAATAAATGACTTGAACGTACTTAGACTTAAAATTGCTATATTTGTATAAAGAATAAACATATTTTACGAGCACTTCTTTCTAGATTATATATTAAGAAAAAAGATAAAGAAAATTCATTACATTACACATATTTACTCTTCATTATTTTCTATTTTTATTGCCTCTAATCAACTATTGTTTTGAGAATTGGTCCTAACTAATATTTTTAGACGGGAAGGCATTTAATAAATCCCAAATATCATAGATAATTAACAATTTAATGGTCATATTAACATTTCTATTTAAAAAATTGATAAAAGTAAGATGTGGGAGAAAAGTTAGAGACATATCATAGTTTGGGGCATAACAGGTATATTTTAAAGTTCAGTGGGCATATTGATACAAGTGATAGAGTTCAGGGGGCGTTTATAAACATTTCCGTTAAAAAAACTTAACGAAGTTAGACTCAGAGGTATGTTGACACAAGTGACAAAGTTTAAAGAATACAACATACACATTTTAAAGTTTAGAAAGCATGTTAACATGAGTGACAAAATTCAGAAGGAATTTATAAATTTGTCCTAGATGTAAACTACGAAAGTCAGTGATTAGATTATAAACCAAGAGTGGATAGTACCATGCACAAATTTTAAATTACACGCATATTTGTCTTTTGCAAAATATATGGACATCGAAATTTGAAGTTAATATATGTTAACTAATACGAATTGGGCATCTTTTGAAGATATAATGTTGAAAGTATTAACCATTCAGATGTGAGTAGAAAAAAAAAAACAAAACAAACAAAAAAATAAAACAAACAAAACAAAAAATCGGACATGCTTCTTTGGTAAAATGTTTGAGGCTTTACTAAGCTCAAACAGTGTGTTTGAGGAAGGAAAAAAAAAAGAAAAAAAAAAGAAAAAAGACATGCTTCTTTGGTAAAATGTTTGAGGCTTACTAGTTCAAACAATGTGTTTGAGGAAGTACATTACTTAAGAGTCAAAATAGAGGTGTCAATTGGGTTGGACTGTCTATACAGTGCATAATTCAGCAAGGCCCGATCTTGTACTGTTACGGGCCGGGCCGGCCTGACACGTCTAAAGGGCTAGGGTTGGGCCTCATTTTCCCAACTCGCGGCGAGGCACGGTCCTGACCCATTGAAGGCCCAGACACGGCCTAGCACGGGCTTTGGCACGACCCTGCTCAGGGCTGGTGGTACCTCAGCCGGTCGACCTTTGCAGTCGACTAGTTATTGCTCAACAGTAAAAAATAGATTTGTTGTAAAGCGAGATTAAGAGATAGAAAACACTATGAAAGGCCTATCTCCCTCACAACATTCGCAACTCTTCTACATCACTTTCAAGTCTCAACTCCTCTCACTCTCATAACTCTAGCTCTCATATTCTCTCTCTAATTCTTAGCTTTCTTTCTCGATTCTTAAATTTCTCTTATCTCTTTCATTTATAAATTCCAATCAAATTGAAGACATCCTAAAAAAAAGACATTCTACTCATTATTTTTGTATAATATTTTATTATTTAATGTTTGTTTACATTGTTTATTATTAAAAATATTTTTGTTAACATTTTTTTTACAGATAATGGCAGAATCAACTACTTCTGATTTTGGAGATCAACCATTTTATGATGATGAAATTTTGATGCACAACTCCAACCCTACTAATGAGGGTAATGTTTTGCTTGATGACCAATCGGTGCACAACGAGGTTACAGGAGAGCGTGCAAGGGAAAAAAGACCGCGCACAGCTCCTGCATGGCAACATTACATAGAGGATCTACAACCAAATCCCAAAAAAGGTGAAATTAAAATGCATGCGGTTGTAAATATTGCAAAATAAAATATTTTTCTAACAAAAAAGGTGGGGGTACAGGCCATCTCGATAGACATTGAAAAATATGTCTACCATTACACCAAAGTGGTGGTGTGGACTCCCACCAACAAACACTTTCACTCACAAATTAAGGTTTACAAAATTTTTCATATGATGCATAACGTGCTCGTGAGGCACTAGCTAAATTTTTAGGTAATGCCAAATTACCTTTGTCTTTTGCAGATGGTGAAGCATTTAAAGAATTGATTCAGACTGTATTTTGTCCACAATTTAAAAGGGTTAGTAGAAATATAACTAGAGCTGATTGCATAAAAGTTTTTATGCAATGAGACAATAGCTTGTTGATAATTTTAGGTCTTTTAATGCTACAGTCTCTTACACATTTGATCTTTAGGAAGATTGTAATAAAACTGGTTATTTATGTGTCACGACTCATTATATTGACAAGGATTGAGTTTTGCAAAAGCGAATTATTGGTTTTCGTTTATGTCATTTTCCATATAATGCAAATGTTATTTTTTCTACTATTATGGAAATTTTTTTATGGCATTAAAAATAAAGTTTTAACCATTACTTTTGATAATGCATCAGCAAACACAATTGCTATCAATATGTTCAAAGCAAATTTGAAACCAGCTTTTGGTGGAGAATTTTTTCATCAACATTGTGCATGTCATATCATAAACTTAATAGTCTAAGCTGGTATTGAAATTATATCCCATCATCTAACTAAAATTAGAGATGTGTTATCTTTCATCTCAAGTTTTGGAACTCGACTCAAAGAATTTTGACAATATTGCAGGAATAGCCAGATGAGGTGAAATACCCCGGAGAATTAAATGAGATTAATTAAGATAATTGAGATTTATTAGTGTACCTAATTTGAATTAATTAATTAGTTATTAATTAATATATGTTTCTGACGTGTAAAGTTGAGTAATTCCAAGGTATTTAAATATTCTCAGTATTTATATTTTAACCCAAAAGTGTGTATGGGCGCATTTTTAGACTGTTATTTTAAAATGTTGACATTTGTCCATTTTCTTTTCTTTTTCTTTTTCCTTTTCTTTCTTTTTCTCCTTTTCTCTTTCCTTTCCTGTACATACACACACACACACACACACTCTCTCTCTCTCTCTTCGTTCTCACTCTCTCGTTCCCTCACTCTCTCTCTCTTTCTCTCTCATGTTTTTGTCTCAAATCAACCAGATTTCGAACCAGAGAAGAATTTCAAGAAGTTTTCAACGTCAAGAGAAGGATTTGAGGTAAGATCTCTAAAAAATCTCTCTTGAATCTCGGATTTGTGGATTTGAAAACTTATTTTTGGTTCGAAATAGATTTTGATAGATTTTGAGTAAACTAAGTTAGACATTGGAGATCTTGGGTTCTTTAGACTTGTTTTAGGACCTAAAACTCGGATCTAGTGGTTGTCCTTTGAGATATTTTGATTTGGGACTGGATTTGTAGGTTTTTGAACTGATTTCTGTGAGTTTTCTCGCACTGGTTTTCTTCACCGGTCGACCTGTGCGGTCAACCAGATTGCATTGGCCTGACCGGTCGACCAGTAGGGTCGACCGGATTGCACACCACCGGTCGACCGGTGGTGTTGCACTGTTCTGTCACCAGTCGACCGGTGTGCACGGGGTTTGACCCTGTTTGGCCTGAAAATGCTGTTTTGACCCCTGTTTTTTAGGAGGACCCAAATTAGCTTCATTTGGGGACCTAGAGTAGATGGATTAGCATCTTTAATCCCTGTTTTGAGATTGAAAACCCTTGGAATGATGATTTGAAACATGAAATGGTTTGTGGAACCGGTAATTGAATTATGGCACACTAATAGGAAATCAAAAGGATATGATTGAGTCTGAATTACTTTAGGAATGAGATTGGAATCCTAAAGTATTGTCTTGTAACAGTGCTAGCTGAGGACTCGGATTGAGTGGCTTGAGGAAGCGGAAGCCGGAATAGTACACTGCTAGCCACATGTTTGATAATTACGAGGTAGGATTTCTATCCCCTTTTCCTTGTGAGCCTGATTTTCAAAAAGAGTTTTAGCCTTGTAAATGTTTTAAAGAAAGGGGCTTGTTTGCGAAAGAAAAATCTTTGAAAATCGTGGCTTGTTGTAGTTCACGGAATCCATGGCTTGTTGTAGTTCATGAAACCCATGGCTTGTTGTAGTTCATGAAACCCATGGCTTGTTGTAGTTCATGGGGCCCACGACTTGTGTAGTTCGTAGAATGATAATAACGATTTCATAAAATTTAATGAATGATTTCTTAAGGTAAGAGATCTTGCGAACCGGTAAACTGGCTTATGGCCTAGATAGGATGTAGAGCGTGCATCCTCTGGGGCAGAACCTGAAACTCAGCCCGAGAAGGCTTGTGCATGTGGTTGTGTAAGTAATATGTATAAATTACTTGCTGATGCCTGTAATACGGTAATTTTCAGTTATATTTTCTTTGAGAAAAAGGATGTGAGGTTTTGGCTGTTGTGTTGAAACTGAATGTCTCATTTATTTACTTATTCATTTATTTATTTACCGCTTTCTTATTTATCTACAAAGTTATTTCAAATTATATCCTATTGGGCCTTTCGCTCACGTTTCTATTGTTTTATATATATTAAACCCCTTCTAGGCAAATCTAGGAGCGGTGCGGAGTAGCTGGATTGTTGCTACCGTTCGATCAAGTGAGGATTGTGTTCATCCTCTTGGATATATGTAAGGATTTGTAAATTTTATAAACTCTGATATTTGGAATCCTAGACTTTGGTTGATGTCGGTAACTGTAATATTTTGTTTACATGTCATGTATGTACGTTAATGAGATCCTGTGGAAAGACCTTGTAGTTTATTTTAATTGAGTGTGGGGCTCGTTGGGAATTTTCTTTATTATCATGCGTTTAAACCCTAATCGAGCTCCACGTCACCGACCCCTGCTCCGGGGCGTGACATGAGGCCAAGAAAGTTTCGAACAGATGTTCAACATAGGTGGAACTCCACCTATTTAATGTTGAAAACTGCTATTCCGTATCAACATATAATCCTACATATGAGAACACTAAGCATGGTGAGCATTTTATTTATGATGCAAATTGGAAGATTGGTGAATACTTTTTTAAATTTTTAGAAGTATTCTGCAATGCTACCGAATTACTTTCTAGTGTGTATTATCCCACTGTTCATCTTACTTCGCATCAATTATTTAATATTTATTTAACATTTGCTTATTATAGGCATAGTGATCTTTTTGCACCCATAGTAAGTGAAATGGAAAGAAAATTTAAAAGTTATTGCGCCAGTTGTCCAATTTCATATGCATTAGCAAAAATTTTAAATCCTATATGTCAATTAGATGGTGACGAATCTTTGAAGTCTGCTACAGCAGATAATTTATCTGTTGATATGAAACTAACCATTGATGATGCAAGGAAAATGTTAGAAGATATATTTGCATTGTATGAAAAAAATACGTAATAGGACAACAACAGTCAACTTCGACTTCAAAGAGCAGTGTTGGGCCTCAAGGTTCATCGTGGAGCTTCTAGAAGAGAAAAGAGAAAGCATTGGGATCATTATCAACACATGGACTATCTTCAGAACTTGTCAAATATTTTGAGTCAAAGTTTGTAATTGATAATGACAAACTAGACATCTTACAGCGGTGAAAGAGCAAGCAAGATCATTTTCCCACAATATTCATTATAGCATGTGACATTTTGACAACTCCAGTGTCCACAGTAGCATCAGAGCAAGCATTTATTGCAAGCAATCGAATTCTTGAAGATAAGAGGAGCAGAATGTACCCGGATATTTTGGAGGGGCTAAAGTGCGTGAAAGACTGAGAAGATGCAATAAGACAAAAACAACATTATACAAATGATACACTTCTAGACAATTTTTCAAACTAGGACATAGCAGAATCTTCAGGAAGCAATTCGGCCATAGTGTAATTTAATTATCCTTGAATATTTCACTCTTTTTTCCTTCATAAAGGTTTTGTCCTGATCTCCTCACAGGTTTTACTTGGCAAGGTTTTTAACGAGGAAGTCATTTACTTGTAATTACTCATATTATTTCAATAAAATCACATCTTCTTAGGGAATATGATATATTTCCTTTTTGCATTAATTTCAAAAATTACCCCTGAGCTATGACCCTTGTAACACTTTGCCCCCTGAATTTTAAAGTGTAACATCTGCTCCTCCTGAACTTTATTCTGTTAACAAGTTTTTCCTTTCTTTTACAATGAGTGACGGAATTGTCACGTGTCACTTATTTAGTGAGATTTAAAAGTACAATTACGCTTATATCCTCTTAATCAGATTAGATCACAAGGATTAATTGACAGAATTCACCATATTCGTTCCCAAAAACTAGTTCTTTCAAAAAAAAAAAAACATAAATAAGAATTCTTAATTTTGTTTTAAAAAAAATCAAAAGATCTCGTTGGGGCAAGAAATACGATCAAAATTCCAAACTATAAAGAAACCCAAAATCCAATAATGAAGTTGACTCTCAACTTCCAACATAAAGAGAGAAAAAATCTGACATAATCATCGAAGAAACAACTCTAGCTCTTCACTAATCATACAAACTCTTATATTTTTCAAATCTCTATAGGTAAACTAATCTGCAATTTTCAAATGAACACTAAACCTCCTAAGCTTTAATATACCAGTTTAACGTCATTCATGGAATGCTTAGAAAAAGTCACAAACCAATAGTCAAAACAGGGATCTAAGATTGTTTTTTTTCCTCCTTATTATCAAGAACAAATTCAAATTAGAAGACTAAAGGAAAATCTCTATTTTATTCCACCCCTGCCACAACTGCAAGTCAAATCGTTGTTTGAACTCGTAGCTCCGCTAGCCTTAACGCAACGTTGAAGCTCAAAAAGGTGAAACAACATCCTCAAGGGCCGCTCCCACAAGTCGTCTCCCTCGTTCAAATCTGTCACCCCTCGCCTTGGAACCTCAATCCATCGCCCCTTACCACGAAAGCTGCCCGTTGTTGTGAAAGTCGTCGAGCCCATCGTCCCTCATCGCAAACCGGTGGCCTGCATTCCATGATTTTGTCTGATGGGGGAGAACGAGAAAGAATGAAAGGAAAAGTTCAAGAATTAACTTGTTATTCTATTTAATTTAATAGAAATGTATTTATTAATAATGATCTTTTAAAAAAATTTTACTAAACAGTTTATCCTCATGTATTAACTGAAAAGCCTTTTTTTACGCATTAGAGTTTTTTAATCCATTTTTTTAATAATCTGGGGTTTTTACATGGTATTTTACGATAATACCCTCCTCAAATAAGTCATGTACCAGACACGTGGTAAGTTTCATCACTCATTGTAACAAAAAAGGAAAACTTGTTAACAGAATAAAGTTTGGGGGGAGCAGATGTTACGTTTTAAAATTCGGGGGGCAAAGTATTACAAGGGTCATAGTTCAGGGGGAAATTTTGAAATTAATCCTTCCTTTTTTTGTCATTAAATATGATAAAAAATGTGAATCCAATGCAATCCGGTTGACCGGTAGTAGAGAAGTAGTAATCCACTGGTCGACCGGTGATGCCTCTACCGGTCGCCTGTCTCGATCGACCGGTGCCCTATCTCGGTTGACGGGTGCCTTGTCTCGATCGACCGATGCCCTGTCTCGGTCGATCGGTGCATGCTCAACGACCATAAATTGGATCGTTGAGCTTCAACAGGTTGAAAATGGCCAGGGCCGGTCCTAGCCCTTATAGACAAAGGCCGGAGCCAGGGTTGGGCCTGAGGGTCTCTCCTCAAGCCCGGCCCAAGCATGACCCTATACAGTGCAAGGTCGTGTCTGGCCCGGCCCAAGCCCCTAATAGGCTTGGGGTTAGAAGGGGCGTGCCGACTCGGCACGACCCTTTTGACACCTTTAAGTCAAAGCTTATTGATCGCCTAGCTAATTTGGAGTGTTTAATGCGAGATGATACGAGATAGATTGCCATTATATTTTGAAAGTACAAAAAAAAACATATATATAAGAAGAAATCAAGGAAACTAGAATGAGGATAAAACCTGGATATCCTCCAACCATATATTTTTGTTTTGTTTGAAAAAATTTGATAATTTGATGATGGATAATAATGTAATATTATGGCTTCGTTCAGTTCGTTTATTCGAGTTTTTAATTTAAGTTGATATGTGATTTTATATGAGAGTTTTTAACTGTAATAAAATTAAAATTAAAAACTCTAAGAGGTGAAATCAAGGTCTATTATGATTATGATAAGGATATCTTCGAACTTGTCAAATATTTATAAAGATGTCGGTTTTTTGACTTTTGTAGTTTCCCATCAAATCTCTGATTACAATTCCAAGAATCTTTAAAAAAAATCCACATTTTACGAATTAAATAAACGAATTTGAAAATGTAACCACAATGTTGGGTGTCTTGACAATAAGTATTAGGCGTCAGTATCTATATAATTTGGCTAGCAATGTATGAACTATAAATGTCGGCCAATTGATTATTCCTTTTTAACTTATATAATGAACTATAAATGTTTTATATTCCCTTTAAATCTCAATCTCAATAATGTCGGCTAATTGATTACTCCTTTTTAACTTATATAATGAACTATAAATGTTTTTGAATAAAAAATTAGGGTAGAAGCGACTAACTACAACTAATTTTGGAAGTGATTATAAAGACTATATTTATTTCACCGATTTGAGTTTAGAATTCGAGTTTTATTATAGTAAAAAAATTTAAAAAAAAATCACATTTAACTTTTTTACTACAGTAAAAAGCTCTCACATAAAGTCATATCTCAATTCTAATTAAAAGCTCAAATCAGTGAGATAAACGGACCCAAAAACTCCACAACGTTAAAAAATTTATGCATTAAGTCAATAATGTGACTTGCGTTATAGGCGGACCACGTCACCTAAACCCACTAAAAGTTAATGAATATTGAATTAGTAACTTGAAAGTAGCTCTAGAGCTCCTAAAGTATACAATAATGTATCCCTTAACAATGTTAAATAAATTTGTTAAACGATACTTTCATAGTGTATAATTAAATTAAAGCAAGATTACAACAAAGCTTAAGTCGCTATCATGGTAGTTACTCGATTATCGGTTCAAAGAACAATGCTATATATGTGTGTGTCATTGAACTGTGAGATGGGCAATAAATTATTAATTAACAAGCTAAAGGTTTCTTGACATTAGAAAAACTGATAATTTGAAAGGAAAAAAAAAAAAAAAGAGAATGTGAATTTTTAAGTAGTGGACCCTGCCTTTTGATGGAATTAGATTTAGATAGTATACAAATAGTTATCCCCTATATTTTAGCTAAACCACATTTGTTATTAGATTTTTGATAATTCAAATATATATATATATATATATATTGTTTTTGAAAACAGTTGACAACAACCTTTTTAAAAAAACATAGATTTTCGTTATTAATAAAATAATTTCTATGCATAAATTGAGTTCTCTCTCTAATTTACATCGCTTAGGTTTTGTTATTTTCTTTAGGGATAAAACTATTTTGGTACCATATATTATAGTCAAACACATTTTTAGTATCCTGTATTGTTTATTATATTAAAGCGCATCTCCAAGTTCTTAAAAATATCTTCTTAGTATCTTGAAATTGATTTTTGAGATGCAAAATTATATTAGTACCATTCTATTTAATTAGCAAAAAAATTAATAAATACAGAAAAATATTAACTTTTTTATTTTGTTATTTTCTTTTACATATTTTAGTGTTCAAAAGTATTTTCAGATTTAGCTCACAATGAGTTGTAGCTTTTTAGCTCACAAGTTTGTCCTATAGCATGAACAAACTAGTGAGCTAAAAAACTCAATTAGTACAAATATTCCTCTCAAAAAAAATTTCAAACATAACGACATAATAGATAATGAATGACCATTTATGCTTCATTATTGAATATCCATTTATCATTATTAGGCCCTATGCATATGCTCAAATGCGCAAGGCCATGGGATGGGGAGTGACCTAATCATTTAGTCCGACTACCCTAAGGCCATCATTAATTTTATTAGTTATAAATCTCTTTAAAATTCAAAGACAATTATTCTCTCATTCAACTCTTAAGATTTGATACGGTGCTTAGATCTTTATTATCTTAGCTTTTTGTTATAATAGACATGTGATTATAATCATGTCATAAAACATTAATAATGCAACTTAAACTTAAGAGGCAACATACTTAAAACATCATCATTATCATTCATGATATACACTTATTCATCAATCATGGAAAACGGATGCACACAAAGAAATTGATACAACAACACGGCTTTTAAAACTATTCACATTGAAGGTGAGGTTTATTCGCTGTCAGTTTATTATAGAATTTTCTAACTCATCTCATTTAACTCATCTTATGAACACTCGTTAGGATTAGTTAATTTCATTAACTATAATTTCTTAACTCATTTCACATTTCTAGATTAACTAATGAATTTTAACTTATCAGTTAGTCAATCTCCCATTTAAATTTTATGAACCGACTTAGGTTAATTACTCTTTTCTAATTATTTACTCATATGTTGACGTTAATTAATTAATTATCTCATTAAATCTTACTATTTTGATCAATTAATAATTAATTAATTAATTAATCTAATAATTGCTATTACTTCATTCTAGAGTCTGGAATTAATTAGGCTGTGTTCCTGTAAGTACGCTCGTGATTTACCTTTAAGTTAATTTTTAAGCCCAAACATTCCTAAGGATAAGATTTGGGCTTTATGGGCTTGAAATTTGACTAACTACCTAGTAGCTTTCTCTAGGTCTACCTAGAGGTTACCTCATTTTTTATTTGGGCTTTTAGGATTGGATATCATCTTAGTATTCTAGTTGGGTTCCTTAATGGTCAACCTATGCATTACCCTGCCCATTATTAGGGGGGAGAAAGAAAAAAATAGGCCAAGACTTGAGATGAATTAAAATTAATAGGCCAATAGTTTACATAAGTTAATAAATAGGCCAAATTACTGTTTTCGTCCATAACGTGTCTAGTTATGAACCATAACTTGACAAGTTATTGTCCATAATTGTCCATAACTTGTCTGGCTATGAATCATAACTTGACAAGTTTGTCCATAACTTATATAGTTATGAACCATAACTTGACAAGTTATGGCCTTTTAATTTCTATAACTAAAAATTGGCCTATATACTTTCTTAAGCTTTTCATATTGGCCTATTTTCTACTATTTCCCTTATTAGGGCACTTGGGCCCATATGAACCTCTTCACTTAATTAGGCCTATCAAATGGTCGTCTCTGGTCTTCTAAGGCTTTTAGCTTGATCTGGGTTTCTCGGTTCCTGATGGACAGTTTTACATTTAGAAAAATTATCGTTTTATTCCTAGCAGTTTTGACGATTCCAAATCGTAAACCTAGGGCTTTATTATACTAAACTTTCTGCCCTCAAGAACCTTGAGCTAAAGCTTGAAACTCGGTGTCCGTTTAATCTTTCTACCCTTTTACAGTCAAATGACCGTTTTGTCCCTAACGGCTATCCAAGTGACCTTAGGATTCTACTCTCGACTTATTGAGTTTTTTATTGCTTAACTAAGGTTCTAAAATCATTTTAAAGAGAGTAATTCTGAATTTCTCAGAAATTACTATTCTACTCCAAAAGACGGAAATTTTGACGTTTTTACCTTTAGGGTCGGTTTTGACGTCTCTTCACCAACAGACTCATCTTAACACAAGGACCAAAATGTTAATTGGTCCTAAGGCTAATTTTAAGTGTAAGGACTATTTTACACTCGTATAACGCATTTTCTAAAAGCGATAACTTTTTATAACGACAGAATCTAGAAAAAAACTTAAAATATAAAAATTTCTCTATTAATCTAGATCTACAACTTTGTTTTATTAGCCTAACCATAGTTCTACTTCTGTCTAGGACATCAAATTTTCGTTTTTCTACACTTAGGGGCATTTTCATCCACTTTTTGTTTTTAAACGCTTTCGGACCTGGTCCAAACTTTCCAGATTCCAATAAGTTATATAATTAGCGGAAATAGTATAAAGTAGACCAATATAAAAAGCTTAAGGAAGTATATAGGCTAACTTTTAGTTATAGAAATTAATAGACCATAACTTGTCAAGTTATGGTTCATAACCAGATAAGTTATGGACAAACTTGTCAACTTATGATTCATAGCCAGACAAGTTATGGACAAAAATCGTGAATTATGGACAATAACTTGTCAAGTTATTGTTCATAACCAGATAAGTTATGGATAAACTTGTCAACTTATGATTCATAGCCAGACAAGTTATGGACAAAAATCGTGAATTATGGACAATAACTTGTCAAGTTATGGTTCATAACTAGATAAGTTATGAACATAAACAGTAATTTGACCTATTTATTAACTTATGTAAACTATTGACCTATTAATTTTAATTCATCTCAAGTCTTGACCTATTTTTCTCTTTCTCCCTATAATTAGTAGCTTAAAACCCATAGTTTTATGCCATAACAACCTTTTATCACTTCATAACTTAAAACTCACATAAATTAGTTGAAATAACATTTTTCCACAAGACTGTTGTTAGTCTACCACATGTTTGTGTCTTTTAGTTTATTTCCATGTTTCCAACATTTTAAATAACAGATTTGTAACATAAAAAAAAAATGCCCATACATGCTCACATAGCATACTAACACAAAGCATGATCTCTAGAAAACTTTTCTAATAAAAATAACAACTTTCTTCCTTACTAACACAAACCCGTTTTTGTTTTTCACGTTTTTTGAGAAAAAAAAATGAAAACGTTTTCAAAACGGCGTTTGACACAATAAAAATAAAAAACGGAAATGAAAACGATTTTTTAGTTTAGTGTAAAATGAAAGAAATAAAAAATGACTTTTAATCATTTTTTATTTTTTGTTTTCATTTTCTCCTCTTGAGAGAGATATTAATGAAATTTTTTACACTGAAAATAATCTCTTGATAAAACTACTAAACGTATTTTCAAAAATAATTTATGCATGAGTAAAATGTTTTCATTTTCATTTTCATACAAAAAATAAAATCATTTTAAAACGAATTCCAAACGTGTTGTATGCCAAGAGTCCCACATCAATTGGAAACGGGAGCCTGGAAAGGTATAAGTATCCCAGGTTCAACCCCTCCTACCAGCGAAGCGCCTTTTACAAAGGGACAAAACCCCACGCGTCATGGCGGGCCCAAGTGGGGACAATACTTCACCGGTGGGCCATCAGTGTGAGAAATTCTGGTATCAACAATTGACGCCGTCTGTGGGAAAGTTTGGCCACGGCCTGCCTTCCCAATCCCCCGACTCGGGGGGCACTGTTGTATGCCAAGAGTCCCACATCGGTTGGAGACGGGGGCCTGAAAAGGTATAAGTACCCCAGGTTCAACCCCTCCTACCAACGAGACGCCTTTTACGAAGAGACAAAACCCCACCTGTCACGACGGGCCCAAGTGGGGACAATACTTCGCCGATGGGCCATTGGTGTGTGAGAAATTCTGGTATCAACAAAACGCACTCTAAAAGGTGGTGTTTTTTAAGAGGGGAAAGACTAAAGGGTAGTTAAGGAGTTTCTGTAATTCCAAAAAAAAAAAAAAAAGAGAAACCATACGAATGAATACCACAACAAAATGCCCAGAAAATAAAGTTTGACACAATTCAAGATTTCCTCCATTAATCAAAAGCACTCTCTGGTCCACCTTTAAACATGATTGAGGAATTCAACGTTTTTCAACAGGCAATTTATAAGAGCAAATATCAATTGGCAATGAAAATCTACCAATCATGTCCCGTTAACACTTCTTTCAATGTGTTCTAACAGTCTCACTGATACTACGAAGAATTAATCTAGACACAACTTAGTCCGCATCCATTTCTTCCAAAGCCGCTTTAGCGGCTGCCTTTGCTTCCTCCAACAGCTCCTCTGGAACCTGGAAAACTACAAAATTCTCAATGCGCACAAAGGCAGATAATTTGCAGAAAAGGTAAAAAGAAAAATGAATCACAACAAGTCAGATCAATGCACAAATCATATGCAAAACCAATGGCGCGCACAATTTTTATTAATCGGGTATGGGGGACAATGTTAACTTCCAATAAACAAAAGAGAGTTGATTTTGGAAGCTCGACTGGAAAATTAAAGTTGACGAATTGGGGCTGCAAAGAGTTAGATTTGAGGGTCCCTAAAAATAAAATGGACAAAACAAGTTCCGAGAGAACATGTTTGGTTTAATATGTCAAAGAAAGCGATTATAAATATCCTGCGTAATGTACATAATCGATAACAGTAGCAGATATCATAGACAGAGATGAACAGTCAGGATCTCTTTGCATATTCTAGACCTCTTCCCCAAGCGCATGTCACAAATGATACAAGTGATGGTTTCCCGAACCCTTTTATCTCAAGCTAAGTTAATGGATTTCTAGTAATCTCGGAGTACTGCGTGCTAGAATGAATCCTTTAGAGTCCTAAACTACCTCTAAAGAAATTAAAAATAAAACTGGCTATATCATGAGCTTCCCATGTCAATCAAAAGTAATTACCTTCTTATGTTGCCGGTTTGATTCATCACAGACCCAGCTCATTTCCAATTCAAAGTCCTTGTCCTTCGCTTCATCATGTATTCCATAGATGCTGCTCGGCATTAGTTAAAAATGCAAGTATTAGCATGCAATCAAGCCCAACATATATAATAAAGATAACAGAAACTGAAAGGCATTCTTACAAATTGTTATTTTTACTACGTCCCCTTGATGGTATGATTCTCAAAACAGTAAACGCAAGATGATAAATGAAATATTTCCAAATGTTCGAATGTTAAAGTAAGGGGATGGGCGCAAACTGCTTTTTCAAAGGATAGGACAGATAAAGCTTAGAGTAGCTAATCTGAAAATTTAATACTCCTGAGCCTTATTGTTATTGCAGCTTCTCTGATTTTTCCAAAGCATTTAGGAATTACCATTGGTTAAAGCAAAGAGGTATTGAAGTTCAACAGTGTAAGAGCCAAACTGAATACTCACAAATACCATACATCAAGTCTTTACATGCAATGCCAAAAAATAAAAATAAAAATAAAAATAAAAATAAAAATAAAAATAAAACCTTCAAAAGGATTAGACTTCGGAGTTCATATTACCATTCATGTAATAACAATAGCTCACCCATCAGCATCATCTTTTTCGCAAAGATAGAAGTTAACAAAATTTATGGGGTTTTCCACCAACTTTTTAGTTCCCGACGTTAGAAATAAGCAGCTAGAAAATTTCATCATAATGTTAACTAAACAAAGGATAAAGTAACATTCATAAAAAAAATGCTACTCACATCTTGGCAACTTCAACGACACCTTGCCGGCAAGTCAATTCAGAAAGCTTCAACTTTTCAATTTCTCTGCCAACAGATAAAATACATAAACTCCCCAGATCCACATTTAGAACACAATCAATATCACTTTACATGTGTATGAAAACTACAATTATCTAATCTAAATTAAAACAAGACACAAAAAATACGAAGGACATAAATAAAACATGTAAACCAAAAAACAAAAGATAAAAATGTCTACAACATGATATTAAAAGACAACTACAAGACTGACTATCACAAGGCATACACATTTGGTTAAATAAGATGCTCCCACCTCGGAGTATAAAAATGCAGTGAAAGGTGGTATGAAATGCAGCCTTTAGTTTTTAGCCATGCATACAACTGTCTTATGCTGAAGCAGACCCAAGATAAATTTTACATACATAGTTCAAGATTTCAAGCATAAAATACCATGAAAAGTGTTAGACCTCCGGTACAGAAGGTTTATGTTAGGAGGGCCAAGAGAGGAAATGAGATGGGCCCAGGCCCAAATGAGATGGATCAGGAAGGGAGCGTGGCAAGCACGAAGGGCCCATATGGGGGAGGTGCGCGAAATTGGTTAGAGGATCGGTGGTTATATGGGGAGCATCAAGGGAGGGGAGAGGTATCGAATTTGGTGCTGGAATTGATCACTGGGAGGTTGTGGGATTCCTCGAAAATCCCTCTTCATCTTTCTTTCCTGTATTCTTGCATTTCTGGTATTCTTCCTTCGTTTTCACTATCTTCAGAGCTATGATGAAGCTCTTGATGTTATTGGAGTAATTTGAATTCAATAAAGAAGGCCATTGCCACTTTTCAGTCAACTTTTGTTAGCTAAATTCAGCAGTAGTGACTAGAATCCTAACAAAAAGAATAAAAATAGTTAAATGATGACACAACATAGGATTCAAGACAACGCACAAACTTCGATAAGCATGCACTCTTCACAAATTAAGAAAAAAATGATTCTGCAAGCATATAAATGAGTTCGCACTTTCCAGCATAAAACAAAAGCACTTTGCAGAACATACATCTATTCAGTATTACAGATAAGGTAACGGTAAACAAATCACACTATAAGTTCCTAATTATGAACTCTATTCATATAAAAAAAAAAAAAAAACGGCTGGGAAATGACAATGTCAAGACATCTAGCACCCTTCTGGAAATTGTGCTCAGCTTCAGTCTTCACATTTGCTTACTGCTACATATATCCTCTTGGCAAGATGTATTTGCATGTTGACAACGAAGAATCTAAACGCCATGCAGATTTGACACTAGGAGGATATAACTAAAAACACTAGTTCCCACAAGTCAAGTTAAATGAAGCATGTCTAGTATGAATGTACAAAACACATGCTGTACCAAATTCAATCAATTTTAAAAGCAAAATCTTAATTTGATACTTTAAGATGTTCTTACATGCAAGGGCAGCTCTGGAATTTAACATAATTCTTCCGCAGAAATTAGTATTATGCACTATGTTGGGCCTATAGATTTTTCAGACTCAAGAACAGAATATTAATTGAAAGTGGGGCAAATGTCTCTTTCAATTTCCACACTTTTGTCGTACTATCACCAGTTGCATCCACTGCCATGGAACAATACCAAAAGGCTTCAGAACCTATCTGCAGCCAAACTGTTATCATTCTATTGCTATCCTCTTCATTTGATTCATACAAGAAATAACAAAAATCTTTTATGGCAGTGAAATGCTCAAGATCCAAACTCCAGACCAGCCATCAGAGCACACCACATAACCCTATGCATACAAGTATCCTCATCTGTCGTGCCTAGATCAATACGTATCAAATAGATGTTATAAAAATATAGCAGATCTGAAATCAGACATACATGATGGCAACATTTGACCCCGACTTTTAGCATACACAAGTATCTCTTCCTGATTGGTTCAACCAAACAAAAAACAAAAACAAAAACGAAAAAAGAAAAACAAACACAAACACAAAAATGAAGCAAAGCAAAGAGAAAATGTAACAAAACAAAAGCGGCATGAATTCTTGAGAAAAGGTAGCTACTTTTCAGTAGGATCTGGTACAGAAAACCAAGAGACTATTGGGGAATTATATAGAAGGATACATTGCAAGAGGTGGAAATTCTAGAGTCTTAGAGCCATCAGCTAATAAATTAAAAAACTAATTTCTTTTGAACAACCAAGATATGTGTACCCCCACATTAAACATAATTATCGAGATAATAAAAAAAAAAGTTTTGCTTCCTTTTGTCCTCTCTCTTCATCTGACAGGGGGAAAAAATATCGTTCACAGAAGTATTCTTATCTTAACATCCTCGTATGTATAAAATACTCTAAGATTTTTTTTCCTTTTTCCCCTTTCTCTTGTAATTCTACATTAATGAAGATCAAAATCAGTAAGTGGCCTATTAGGACCCCTCAATAACTTGGGATTAGTTTAGTTAGTGGGCTGGTAGAGTTAGTAAGGAATTAGTATAAGAGTCATTGTATTTGCACTCCAGAAATTCAGTAATACCCCCACTAATTTATAATTTATGTTTATTACAATTTTACCCTGTACTAATATTACATTAAAACCCATTAATATATCCCCACATTAACTATAAATGGAAATTATAATTTTTCCAAAGAAATAAATGAGTATGCACCTACATTAACTATAATTAGAAAGTAATATTTAATGGAATGAAGGAGTACTCCCACATTTCTAGTTAAAGCTAATTTCATCTTCATAAACCCTAAAATTTTCTCCATCGAATTCTTTGACAATTTAAATGGAGGTTGAGATTGAGAAGGAAAAAAAAAAGTCTCTTGAAGAACAAATGTTAAACAGATATCAATTCACAATATGCACAATTACATATGGATTTCTTTCAATTTGGGTTAAAGTAAGACATACGCTTGGTGAAAGCCGTTGTTGCAGATGGAAATTGTGGTTTTCAAAGGAGGAGGAAGAGATAAGACGAAGATAGTTAATAAATAAAGGTAAATGGATTTTTTTTTTTTTTTTGTGTTTTGATAAAAGGTAAATGGAATTGCAAGATTTTTAAAAAGAAAATATAATATTAATAATTGAAAGATATTATATTATTTTGTACTCAAATCAAGATTAAAATTATAAGTGGAGGTATGAGATGGTTAATTAAGTATAATGAAATTTATATCTATAAAGGAACAAATTTTTCAAATTTTAATTAGAAGATTATTAATTGGCGGGGGTATTAATAAATTCTTGGGGTGCATATATAACACTCTTAGGATAAATAAGGGGGTTAGTAGGTCATGAAGGGAATTCAGGGCTTGGGAAACCAATATTAGGGAAAGCTCATGGTCTCTTGAATACCACCATAGTTAGGTTTTCTTGTACTATTTTAAAATACATTAAGGGCATGTTTGTTCGACTGTATTAGAGCCCCGTATTATATAATAACACATTAATACAATGTTTGGTGTGACCGTCATATTGTATAAACTAATATGAAAGGTAAATTAATATGGTCTATGTCGTATTATTTAATACGGCTCATTTTTTACATATTGTATCGTATTATTTTATAGCCAATCCATGATTTATGTCGGGGTCGAGGTCGGGTAGGAGCCTATAATTATTTAAAAATTGTGGGGGCATAATTCAAATTTATATTTTCTAAAAATTACATTTGACCCCTCAATAATTACAAAATTTCATTTTGACCCCAAAATTTTATATAAAATCAAATTTTGACCCATTAATTTTACAAAAGTACATTTTAACCCAAAATTTTTACAAAATTACATTTTGACCCCTTAATTTTTTATGAAATTGCAGTTTTTTACCCCAAAACTTTTGAGAAAATTTTTTTTTGAAAATTTTACATTTCAACCCTAAAATTTTACATTCTGATCCCATGTACAATACATCATGAGACCAAACACCGTATTGTATAATGACAATACAACACAATACAAAACACCTCATACAATACAATACGATACAAGCTATCAAACATGGCCCTATTCTGCTAGACATTGCTAGGATCCTATCAATTAGTATCAAAGCATGATCTCGGTATCATTATCCAAACCTATTTTAAAAAGATATATATATATATATATATATTATCAAAACCTGTTTGGAAAAAGAAGGGAGAGCGTATGGAGTCGTTGGGGGCGAGATTCGATCAGCTAACGAAGTCCGTGGAAGAGGCAAGGTAGAATCAAAGCCGGCAAGCACTGCTAGAGTCGGAGGGAACGCGACTAAGATAGTTATCGCGCATGGTCGTTGAAACCTTGAACGATTTTTTCGCAATCTGGTGGTAGGTGGACCAGATATGAGGCGATCGAGCTGTGTTCAGAGATTTCGATCTGGTTTGGACCTAGTCACATGATTGTGTCATGGGTGGGTACAATTCCGGCCGATTTTGGACTGGGTCCGTGATTTCAGTGCGTTTGAAGCTAATTCCAAACGAATTAAAATTGGGTCACGCGATTCCACTATAATTGGGCAAGATTTCGGCGAGATTTAGGCTGCTCCTGGCAAGATGAGGGCTGGGTCTCGCAATTCCATCATGGTTCGGGCTGATTCCAATGAGATTAGGGGTGGGTCTTGGAGTTCTGGCATCTCCCGAGCCAATTTCAGAGCTGTGGCGGCTGAACGTCGCACTTCCTGCAAGATTGAGGCTAATTTTAGCGTTATTGGAGCTCTATCTCGAAATTCAAGCAACATTTGGGGCGGGTCCTCAAAATTTGGAGATTCACGATGAGATTTGGGGGCTGATCCTACGGTTTTTCGATCTGATTTGGGTAAGGTAAATAGAGTTTCATCATCAAGTTGGGTAGGAGGCCTAGTTTTTCAAACAAGGAACGGGAAAGGTGGGACTGAACGTTAGTTTGTTGTATAGGTTGACTGAAAGAGAAAATATCTGGGCTGTGGAAGAGGCTATGGAGGTTGAGCCATTGGCTTGGTATCAATGGCAGGATGGTCGTCGGCCGTTCTGCAGTTGGGATGAATTGAAGGCTCAATTGCTACAACGGTTCCAATCAACGCAAGAAGAGACCAATCATCGGAATTTCTTGGCGAAAGAGCAAGCGGATTCCATGGCTGATCCCGAACAACAAATTGAGGTACTTGCCAAACCTTTGTAGAGAGATTTCAAGTTCGGTTTTAGAGAGACATGCCATTACCAAGTTGAAAGTGAGTAAAGAGCAAGGAGTAGGAAGTTCAATTGGGTTGCTTTCAGCTCAAACAACAGGTTTTCTAAATCAAATGTACATAGAGTTTCTTTCAACGAATCTCGTTGGGAAGGAGGATGGAGAATGAAGATGATTTTCAAACTGATGCCAAGAATGAGGGGCTTTAAGATATGTGGAACAAGATGCTAACAATATCAAAATTCTCTAAGGATGTTCCTAAGCCTTCAATAGATGCACCAGAGAAAGAAGTTAAAGGAGGTGATGAACATTCTTGTATTTTAGAAGATGACCTTGGTCAAGTCAGTGGCATTGATGGGGTTCTTGACAATGGAATTGAGAATTTACATCTGCAAGGCACCTCCATTGCTTGTGATCTGAAAAACAGTGAGCAAGATAAAGCTTTTGAGGGGAAAGTGTCTGTTATACACAATTAGTTTAAGATGATCAGCAAGCTCTTGCATTGTGACATTGTTGAATTTGTGGATGGGCTTCTTGATTTAGTTGATTTCACGGTGGTTCTCTCACCAGAAGTATGAAGTTGGAAAAATAAAGAAGTTGACAAGAAATTTGAAGCAAGAATTGTGCAAACCATTGAGTTAATAAAGTCAGCTGCTCCGTTTGACGTTCCTAGATCCAAGCTCATCGAGATAGGAAGTGGAGTCACTCGGCTTCTATGACTTAACACTTGAGAACAAGGTGTTTCTTTGGGGCGAGGGTAATGTTGGGACCCATTAATAACTTGGGATTAGTTTAGTTAGTGGGCTGGTGGAGTTAGTAGGAATCAGTATAAATAAGGGGGCTAGTAGCTCATGAAGGGCTTGTGTCTGTTTTGTCTATGAATTTGAGATTTTGTTCGGGGATTGGGAAACCAAGATTAGGGAATGCTGGTGGTCTCTCGAATACCACCATTGTTAGGGTTTTCTTGCAATCAATTCAATAAAGATTCAGTCATTTGTTCACTATTGTTCTAGAAATTGTAAGGATCCTACCATGGCCCAAATCAAAGCAACAAGCCACTACACCAACTTTCTCGAAAAGCATGAAATTGGGTACCCAATCAAGAAAGCTCCGAAATGAACAAACTACGATGCATATGCTTCCAAAAGGGAGTAGAACAGAATGTTAATAAGCTATGCCCAAATTGACGGCATTAGAAAATACTTTCTTGAAACGGGTGGAAAACATATACTAGCAAAACTCTAGCTGAAAACAATTGAATACTTCAAACTTACGTTTTAGCAGCTTGCCTGCCCTTCCCAATTGCAGCACCAAAGTACCTCTAGAAGATATCCCAAAACCCAAATCAGTACAAGATAACTCAGAGAACATTAAAACAAGGATGAAAAGAGAAGAGGACTGATTGCTAAATAATAGTCATAGCATAAGACACCAATAAAAACAAAAATAAACAGACAACAACACAACTACTCACATAAGAAACCCCAGATGGTTCAACCATGTACAATTGTGGTCCCTCCCTGTCATAACCCCCAAGGATTACTCCACATCCAAAAGGTCTGCAGCATGATAAATAAGTTTCTTAGTGAATAAATGGTGAAAAGAAACTTGAACTGAGAAATGATCTTTCCATGAACTATCAATTTTTCAACCAACCTGAGCCACCAGTATAGTGTACAGAGATGTACATAGCTACCAACCCGATCTGCAAGTTCCTTAACAGGAATTGCTTCACCATACACGCTGCAGACAGACACAACACAAGCAACCGTGTAAAATGATATGAAAACATAAAACTCTAAAATATGGCAGCAAGAATTATATGAAAATCTGAATGTTTTCCATTGACCACGTTTAGGTAAATTCATGAGCGAATCACATAGCAATTGATATTTTGATTTTAAAAGAACAAAAAACTAAAAGGTGAATGCACCATAACTACAGATAGAAAAATATAAACTATCAATCTCAGATGACTGTATTTCAACAGTCTAAAAAACAATCTCATAATTCTTCATTGAAAC
Source organism: Morus notabilis (assembly GCF_000414095.1). Lineage (NCBI taxonomy): Eukaryota > Viridiplantae > Streptophyta > Magnoliopsida > Rosales > Moraceae > Morus > Morus notabilis. Next base: position 58,288 of record NW_010357566.1, read on the forward strand.
GTTCCTTTTCTTCTTTTCCTTCAGCAAAAATTCCACTTTCCAAATTTTTATGCCAACTGCAGTACGCTAGAATGGAAAAAGGGCTCCATTCCACTCCCGCAAGTATACATGTTCACTCATTTGAGCTTTCTTTCTCTTATTTGTGCCTCCGCGAAAGACAACAGAAAGATAGAAACTGAGAGTGCATACATAAGAGCTTAACAGGAACAACAGTTTAGAAAACCACTTATATAAGTATTGTATGCAAAAAAAAAAAAAAAAAAAAAAAAAAAAAAAAAAAAAAAAAAAATGAAAAAAAAAAAAAAAAAAAAAAAAGAAAAGAAAAGAAAAGTATAGAGAACTCATTCACTGAGAAAATAAGATAAAATTAGGAAATTCCGGAGACCAGAACAAACCTTTCATAGTTGGTAGCTTCAGACTTGGCCCGGGCGACAATTTGCCTCCCATCTGCTGCTAAGCCTGCAACAGCCTGCAATTATAAAAAATTAGGAAATGCTTCATAGTCAATATTTAAGGCTTAAAAGTCAAAGACAAAAAAGTTTATATCATTCCCATTTCTTAGTTTGTATTTTCCAAGAGTTAAAACAAATGGTGGACATAACAATATGCTCCCTATCTCGAGGGAAATACCTTTAGAAGGTGATTAGTAAATTTTATACACATAAAAATAACTGGAAAACAAACCCCAAACTAGATGCCAAAATTTCAACAATTCCCTTTTTCATTTATGGATCTGTAACCTAGGTCAACAATAAATCCGCAGAGAAATGCTTCAATATGAAGTGAAATGAAAGTAAAGAAGAAACAAGTACCATCCCCGAGTGTCGATGAACGGAATGAATTCTTCTGTTGGAGCCAGACAACATCATTTTTGACGCGACAAGCTTCTCCACGCCCTAAATTTCAAAAATCAGAAATTACCCAAATGCGTATATATATTGCAGAGATTTTCATACTCTTTGGTCACAGAGAGATTATTATACCATAACGACGCCATCTTTGCATTTGATCCCGATAACAGTTCTGCAAAACAAGAGTTTCACATTTTTAAGAAGGGAAAAATCGATGGGGTTGTCTCTAGCCCTAAGTCCCAAATCGGACACTAAAACGCTACTTTTTCCTCGATATTTTCTGGGGAACCAAACAAAAAGAGAAAGAGGAGTACCCGCTGTTGTCGACGGCTTTGGCGGCGTATTCGATCTGGAAGACGCGGCCATCGGGGGAGAATGTGGTGACGGAAAGATCGTAACCAGTTCCTATGCTGCTCATCTTTCTTCTTTAATTTCTTCTTCAAATTGATTGTTCTTCTTCAGCTTCTACTTCGCTTCTGAGTAAAACTTTCTCGGATGCCAAACACTGAAGGTTAATGAGCTACAAATAGAGGGAGCGAAGCAAGAGACTTTCTTTTCTCTCAAGAAAGAAATACAGCGTCTGACACTTTTGCCTTTCCTCGTTTCTTTTTTTTTTTTTTTTTTTAAATCATTTTGGGCCCTAACTTTTAGGGCATCTCAAGTTATCTCAAATTAACCCTCCTGTTAAAATATATAAAAAATATACTACCTTTTCTTTTAGTTTTGGTTCACAGAAATTTTTTTAAAAAAAATTAATTAATTTTATTTATATTGTTATGGGAAAAAATATTATGGTAAAAAAAATTTAAATTAAAATAAATATATAAGGCGCGTTTAAAATACGTTCTAAAATAATTTTATTTTTTGAATAAAAATAAAAATAAAAACATTTTCAATGTTAGACAGAAATTATTTCTTAAAATGCGTTTAGTAGTTTTATCAAGAGATTATTTTCAGTGTAAAAAAAAAATCATTAATGTCTCTCTTTGTCTCCTCTACTCGAGAGAGGAGAAAACAAAAATAAAAAATAAAAAACGACTAAAAGTCGTTTTTCATTTCTTTCTTATTTTATACTAAATTAAAAAATTATTTTCATTTCTGTTTTTTATCTTTATTACGCCAAACATCGTTTTAAAAACGTTTTCATTTTTTCTTTCTCAAAAAACGTGAAAAATAAAAACGATATTAATTCCAAACATGACCATAAAGGCTCAAACATCGTGCCCTCACATGTAAAATTATATAATTAACCTCTATTAAACCTCACGTTGGTCCTTATGTACCATTTTTTGTTAAGATTTTAATAATCAGATGGATGGAAGACTTAATTTGAGATAATTTTATGGATTAGATACTCATTATAAGACGTTTTAAAAATTAAGTACCAAAATGAGATTTAATATATAGTTCGAGTCAACTAGCTCCAAATGAACTTTTTCACTCAATCGGGCATGTTGAGAGGCCTTTAAAAAATAACTCGCATAATAATTTTTTTCTTTTTCATTTTCCTTACTTCAGATTACTATCAAATTAAAATTGAGCAAAGTCAATACTTTATTTCTTGTTGTCTTCTTCTTCTGCTTAACTATCCAAGTGTCGCCCCTTTACAACAACAACATCCTCCACACCGGTCCAGACCTTTATACCCTTTTTATGTACTATGTTAACTTACACTAGAGTTTATTGAAGGGCATCTTATAATCATCAGGATTCATGATTTGTTCTTGAAAGCACTAAAATGACTCAACATGTTTGAGCCTAACATTACTAGTGACCCTTTTGTTTGGAAGATCCGAACGATATGCTATTGTTGGGGTCCGGTATAGTCGGCGAGTACGATGTATCTAAGGTATACACTATTAGATTCTGAAACAATTTCAATTGGAAAAGCGTGTATTTAACGGATTATGTATAACAAAAATTTTCATAAAATTTTAAAATATTTTATAGATTACATTAATTTATACACGAATAAATTAATCAAATTAAATCATTTACCTAGCAAACGATTAGATCGATAACTTGAGTTCTTTGACAACGAACATTCCTTGCTCCAAGCTAGTTTAGAACACCTGAATCTTTCTCCTATATTCCTTAAATCTACAAAGACATGTGTATGGACACACCTGAAACAAAACAGGATTAGCAAATAAACACTCAAGTTTTTCATGAATATCAACATGTGCACGACGTGAAATTTAGGAGAAAATTTTTCCTTTCCACACACTCTATAATTCGGCCACCTATGCAAGAAGAGAGCAAAAATTATTCTCTAATTTTCTACAATCTCTTATTTATAGAGTAGTAGTCAGACTCCGAGAAGAAGTCTAATTTGTATCTCCAAGATAAAACTTGATAATTATCTTTCACTTCTAATTTAATTTTGAAACAAAATCCACTCTCCCTTATCCATATGTTGGCCGACCACTATAGGGAGATTCATCCTTGTGGTAGGTGCAATTGTAGCTAGGGAATTGGGCAAAATTCTACATTTATCATGCAGTCCAATTTTAACTCAAATTCAAATTCTAATTTAAGTTAAACTTAAATCAATTTGAATTTCAAATTGGACAACCTGTCAAATAAGTCAATTGGATAATTTGGAGAGCAAGCAATTAAATTCCAGAGGGATTCACATTGTGCTGAGCGTTCACACTATGTGAACACCGTCACATGTGTGTTTCAAAATTCAAATTTAAATTTAAATAATCACATTATTTAATTTATAATTAATTCTCAATTAATTATTCTTGAGTGTTTTATTTTAGAATTCTATAATTCTAATATTTCCATTTTACCTTTAATGTCTTGTAGGATTACAAGGACGACGCGTGGACTCATAGACCTATAATTCTGAGCTCTAATAAAATTAATAATTAATTAAACTCTTTAATTAACTAATTAATTCTATTAATTTCAAAAGTTACTCCACTATCAACTTGGAATTGCTACTCTCGTAATTATAGACATAAATTACTTCTAAACTGTGAAGTGTTCATTTAATATAGTCATTACATGTAGATCAATCCTCCATAACTAACTCATACTTAAAGCTAAGTGAAATCCATTAATCTCTCTAATTACATCTTTATCCTTGAGTATCATTGATTCTCTAATGGACAGTGATTCAGAAAAATAAATTCATGAATCGAAGCACCTACTAGTTCAAGTACCGAATCAACCCTCAAGAGAATTATTTATCTACTTCTTTCTCAAGAAAGAATGTATTCCATCTTGTATAATAACATTCTTGGCATCTCACTTCATCATGTCTCCAAAATATAAGGAATAGGATTTAGGATCTCAGAATTTGTACCGAGTAAATTAAAAGACATAAATTCATAAATAGAAGTCTGCTAATAACTCAGGATTAAGATCATTCTATATATGACCATCGGTAGACTTAATTAGAATTTCTATACTTAACGAAAATTATCAAAAATTCATATTGTGTCTATGTTCTTATTTCACATAATCTCATTATGTGTAATACACTCATTCAATATCACTCCATTTTAATAGTGTGAATAACACTGTTCCATTCTGAATATGAATAACATGTATTAGTAATGTTTTAATTAACGATTCTGAACTTTAATTAAATTCATTAGGAACATCGTTTTGATTATTATCCTTAAATATCATCCTCTCGCATATAACACTTATATACAATATTTAAGGTCACATAAATAATCATGAAATTTTCAGTGATATTCATAAAATATTCAATAATATATGCACATAAAATAATGAATATACTCTTTTATTAAACTAATAATAAATATCTTATTACATCTCATACTTCTAAGACACCATTCCCAACATACAAATGCAGGTATCTAATTCATAGGTGTTGATGTGGATGGAGCACATCGTGTCCTCAAAGAAGATTAAACGGTAGGACCTCCAACGAAGATGTGAGGATCGGCTAGGCCCAAAGTAAGCCCAAGAAAGCATATTCTATGGCCCACTTTGTTGCTAAATTACTAAAACACTCATTCGCTAGCCTAGGAGGACGGTAATCAAAGTCAACAAAACCACACCGGCGAAATATGAAGGGAGGACCAATGGAACAGTTGATGGAGAAGTGACTCAGAGATATGGATAAGGTAATTGGAAGAAGTAGTGAATTCTTACTCCAGAGGAGCACATGTCGTTCCAAGAGTAAGTTTTGGGTACTTTCGTGAAGTTGATGGGTACTTATCTCAGAGGAAAATGGGTTGCTCTGAGAGTAAGTTCTAGGTCTTTTCTGCAGAGTAGCGAGTTTTCACTCCGGCGGAACACAGTTGCTCCGGGAGCGAACTTCATGTGTTTCTGGTAGGGTGGGAAGTGCTTTCTCCACTAGAACGCATGTCGCTCCAAGAACAAGTTTCAGCAAGGGTGATATGATGAAGTTTTGTGGCTTTCGGGCACTTTTCGAGAATGTGCTCTAAGGGGCCTAGGTCACTCCCGGAGGTAGATTTCGGACTTTTCAGGAAAAAAAAAACTCAAGAACTTTGCATGTTCTTCATTGATGAGTAGAAATGGATTGAATGAAGTGTCTAAGGATTTTCTCAGGTTGAACAATCAAAATCTGGGCAGAATTTCGAGAACTTTGTTGAAGGTCTTCAAGACTAAAGAACGGAAGCTCAAATAACAATAAGTCTTTAGCACAAAAGACTTTAACTCTCAAAAGAACATCACTCAGAGTTTTGGCTAAGAAAGCGGGTGAATTCGTGTGTAAAAATGGTGTGTTAGAGTGCTAATGGGAAGGGATATTTATAGGTGAGGTCTGGAGATTTTTAACAGTTGCTTCGAAGCCGTACAACGTGCTCTAATGGCAACCTGCACACGCCATTTCCCTCTAGAATAATTGCATCAGGTGGCTTTCCGATTTGACAAACAAATTGGCCAAAAATAGGTAGGTTTAGAGGCATAAGTCTGGAATTTAAGCTGACATACGAACTTCCCCAGGTTTGGAGAATATAGAGTGTTTGACTAATTTTGTCTTCTTAAAAGTGAAGCTGTTGGGATTGATATCCTAAAAGCATGAGATGTAATAAAAATTTTATTATTTATTTAATAAAGGTAGAAATTTTATTATTTTATGTGCACGTATATTCTATATACTTTGTGGATATCATTAAAAATTTCATAATTATTTATGTGACTTTAAATATTGTATATAAGTGTTATATACTAGAGGATAATATTTAAGGACAATAATTGAAATAAGACCATAATGAATTTAATTAAAGTTTGGAATATTTAACTAAAGCATTATTAATACATGTTATTCCCATTAATAATGGAATGAGCTTATTCACATCATTGATATGGATGAATATCGAATGAGAGTATTTTATATAATGAGATTATGTAGGACTGAGACAATACACAATATGAATTTTTGATAATTTCCATTAAGTATAGAAATTCTAATTGAATCTGTAGATGGTCATATATGGAATTATCTTAATCATGAGTAATTAGTATTCTATTTATGGATTTGTATCTTTTAACTTACTCGGTACGGATTTCAATATTATTAAATTTTATTCCTTGTATCTTGAAAACACGATAAAGTAGGTAGCCGAGAATATTAATATTACGAGATGAGATCCATTTTTTCTTGATAAAAGAAATAGATAAATAATTCCATTAAAGGTTGATTCGATATTTGAATTTGTAACGAGTTCGGTTCATGAATTTATTTAATGAATATACTACTAATTAGAGAATTAATGGTACTCGATGATAAAGATATAGTTAGAGAGGTTAACGATTTCACTAGCTCTAATTATGAATTATTTATAGAGGATCAATCTATATAAAGTGGCTATGTCAAATGGTCGTTTTACATATGTAAATAAATTTCTATAAGACCATCTCCAATGTAAATGTTAATGTCAATTGTATATTTAGCATAAAAAATATGATATGATGTGTAATTTTCATTTTTACTCCAATGCATAATGTTATTTAAAATGTCAAATCTACTTTTTATCATAATTATTAAGTTTTGAAAGTTATAAAAATAAACTTTTATTTTTAAAATAATTATAAAATACAAAAGTTGTAATGACTACATAAAAAAGTAAACATTTCAATCAATAACAATCAAATGTCAAATGTTATACTTGGCCGGAAATTTACCACAAAATATAGCATATGCAAAATTAAGCACAACAAATAGCAATGCATTGGAGATTTTTTATTGGCACTCAATTGCTAAATTTGTAATTGGCACATCGATTATAGTATTGCATTAGAGATGCTCTAATATTAAGAGTGTGATTCCTAATTTACAGAGGAATAACTTTAGAACTAATATAATTAATTAATTAATTAAGTCTCTTTTTGTTTTAACAACTCAAACTATTGTTTAGGATTCAAACCTTAGTTTAGGATTCAAAATGGTGGTTGGGAGAAGAAAATTCAAGAACAATTAGAACCACTAACAATGGTTCAAGGACAACTCAAACTGTTGATTTTAGAATTCACACTTCCGGCCTCGTTCGTTTCGCTGATTCGAGTTTAAATTCGAGTTTTGCTACAGTAAAAAGCTCTCACAAACAGTCACATCTAACTTTTTTGCTACAGTAAAAAGCTCTCACATAAAATCACATCTCAACTCAAATTCTAAACTCGAATCAACGAAACGAACGAGGCCTTAAACTCTAACAATCCAAATGTATCAACAGTCCAACAATTTCAGATTCTACTTTTTCTCTCTCTTCAATTTTGATCTTAAAAATGTCATAACTTTATTTTAATTCTGATTGAGATGATTTTTCTAATGTGTTCATAATGAAAAGAGGAACAAATCCTCACCCATATTGAATATTCTTTAATGTCATTTATAATGAAGTTTTGTAAGATTTGTTATAAAACTCTAATGATAGTTTTCAACACTTTATCCAAACGCAGTTCGGATTTTATTTTCAATTCAAATTACAATTTATTTGCATATCTAAACAACAATTCGGATCACAATTTGAATCACCATAATTTAGATTCTACAGTTTTAACCAAAAAGGTTCAAATCTCCACAGTTTGAGTTGTTGAACTAAATAAACCCTAAATAGTTTAATTAACTATTAATTTTATTGGAACTTGATATTATAGGTCCACAAGTCGCCGCATCATCCTTGCAATTTCTACAAGACATTGAAGTTAAAATGAGAAATTTAAATTATGGAATTCTAAATTAAATTACTCAAAATAATTAATTGTGAATTAATTAAATATTAAATAATGTGATTATTTAATAGATAATTTTAGAACACACATGTGGTGAGACCACATGCTTATACATTCCAAATAGTAGGAGAATCCCTATGAGATAGGTTATGCAATTAGAATTAACTAGTTAGATAAGTTATCCAATTAGAATTTAAATAAGTTTGAAGTTTGACTTTGCATAGATATTTGAATTTGAGTCAAAATTAGACAACATGATAAAGGAGAAAATTTTCTCCTTCTACTTGATAAGGTGGCGCCAACCACGGGAAGAAATAGAGAAAATTGTAAAAACTGACCCTTAAACACATCATTCTAGAGTTCTACCATTTTGATGTGATAGGTTACCCCTTTCATAACAATCTGTCAAATTATAGATAATAATTTATTAAATTTTAGACAATAATTTGTTGAATTACGCCCACCGTCGGCGACTGGAGACGCGCCACCGACGACATTTGTCAAATTATCGATAATAATCCATCAAATTACTTACTCAAAAAGGACAAAATAAAATAGGCCAATGTTGAGACCCAAAAATCTTTAATGGTGTCATTTTAAGGGGTATTTATCAAAATTACCCAAAGAAATACTTCTTGTGGGCTGAATTTCTGCATAAACTAGAGAGAGAAAATTGTTCCAAAATTAAATAGGAATTTATCTTGATTTTAAATGATATTAAAAATAAAGATTAATTACCAATTTTCTTAAGCCTTATTTAGAGATAAATTAGAGTTCTATTGGGACTCTGATAGCTCTTCTATAAATAGGTGGTAATAGAAAATTAGAGAATATAATTTTTACTCTATAACTGCATAGTGGCCGAATTTTATAGAGAAAAAAGGGGAAAAAGTTCATCTATTCTCAGTTCGACCTCGTACATGTGTTGATGTTAGTAGAAGACTAGTGAGTTGATTGACTAATCCCATTTTGTTTCAGGTTGTGCCCACACACACAACCTTCGTAGAGCCTAAAAGCAGACGAGAAATATTCTTAGTGATATGAGAACCAAAGCATTGGATTGTTTGTAGTTAAAGAACTAAAGTTATCGTTCTAATTGGTGGTTAGATATATTGAAAATTAATTAGATTAATTATTATTTAATTTTGTAAATAAATTAATATATTCTAAAGCGTTTAACAAAGCTTTTATGAAAATTTTGTTTATACTTTATTTGCACTAACATGCTTCCGCATCAAAATCATTTCAAAAACCAAGTGGTATAAGTGGTATATAGACTATATTAATTTATACTGTGATTATGTGATAATCAAATTAATATTGAATAAGTGCTATTTAATTTTGTATGTATGTGATGGACAACCACTTTGTATTTATTTATGGATGCTTATATTTTAATTCATGTGAAGAGTGCATAGATGATAAATTTGATCGTTAATTATATGATTCTACAAATCGATTTATTTTTCCGTCTATTTATTTTTTTTCAATTAGAAAAATTGTAAACCTTCGGGTATAGGAATTATTGTAATTTTAGATTTTAGGGATACCTTAGATTTAGGGAAAGGCATTATGAACCAGGACGAAGACTGGCAATAGCAAGCAGGAAAGTGACAAAACATACGCAAACGTCAAGCCTGTGGTGCGTTCTACCGCACGAATGTTGTGCGCTCATGTGGGTGCACTCGAGATTGTCTTGGTCTTGGGTGCTTGTCATGCGCACACCCGCGATGGTTGCAGGCAACAACGGTGCACACAGTGTGAGCGCTTACGAGCAAACTAAATACTGGTAATGGCATAATAATTAGTTGTCCGATAACATATTTTTCTTTTCAATAATATTAAGGACACCAATTTGAATCTCAATTTTTATGTATAAACTAATGTGATATTTGAGTTATCATTTTTACATTAGTGTACGTCTAAAACATTCTACGGCAATGATAAAATATAGTATTTACCAATAAAAAATAACAACACACGTGTCACAATTTGATATACAAGAATTAATATTGCATTTCGTTTCTCTAGCACTATTCTTTTTCTTTTCTTTTCAAAATAAGGAGACAATTATTAGATTGCATGAGTCTTGAGTACTTTTATCCTTTACTCTTGATTAATACATTTTAATCAATTACTATATTTGTCAAAAAGGTATTAATAATGAGTAAAAAATCTAGAGCCATATACTTCTAAGAGTATCTCTAATGCAATGGTATAATTGATGTGCCAATTGAAAATTTAACATTTGAGTGCAAAAAATACTCTCCAATGCAATATTATTTGTTGTGCCAAATTTTTCATATGTTATACTTTGTAGTAAATTTCTCACCAAGTATAACATATAAGAAATTTAACATTTAATTATTATTGGTTAAAATATTTACTTTTTTCATGTAATCATTGCAACTTTTGCATTTTCTTAAAAATTTTAAACATAAAAGTTTACTTTCACTACTTTAAAAGCTTAATAATTATAGAAAAAAGTAGATTTAGATTTCAAATAGCATTATATATTGGAGCAAAAATACAAATAACATACCATATTACAATTGACATTAGTATTTACATTAGAGATGGTCTAATAATAAATTTAGTAATATTTTCTCTTTTTTTTTTTGAGATATAGAGGCAAATGGTACTTTTTTAAGAATTTTTTTCAATAATAGCTAAAACTTTATGAAATTAGAAAAATGACAGATTCTTTAATTAAATTAGTGACCAATCACTAATTAACTTAGTAGTAAATCATTGTCTGACCGGTCTATCACTGATTAGTCAATAAATTTATCACTGATTAATTCGATATATTTCATTATTAATCAATATTAGTTAATAATTAACCGAATCAGTTAGTATTTAGTCAATTTTAATCAACAAAGTACATGTTTATTAATGATAAATCATTGGTAAATTATAATAATGAATCGATCAATCAATGATTGACTACTGAAAAAAACAGCATTTTGCTAAAATAAAAAAAGTTTAGTTATTTGTTAAAAAATGTGATAAAAAACAACAATTTACGTGATTTCTCTTTTTTCTTTCTTGATATTACATATATAAGTAAAGTTTTCAATTTAATATCGAATTAGAACGACACATATATATATTTTTTAAAAATATATATATTTTAAAATATATATATATATATATATATTAACATCTTTCCTATGCATCATCAAAATCATACACAATAAAAAGTAGGAGTTATTTAATTTGAGAATTCATACCCTAATTTGAATCATAATTCATAATTCGTTATAATATTTTTTTTTATAAAAAATATATATAAATTAAAAATAATTTTAATCTTATGATTCTAATCCATCAACCAAACGTATCCGTAATAATTGCTCTTACAACCTCTGCTTTGCTACCTATTCCCACGCTCCGTTAAAACCCCAAAACCAACCTACTCCTCAAATGGAGAAACGATTTGGTGGATAGTTACCAGTCTCGTCAATGGAGTGGGCGGGGCGGCCCAACCACATTCGAGGGGTTCCGAGGAAGATGGTTTTCATGGTGGCCGGTGGTTTCGCCAAGCTCTTCGCTTCCTTCCTCAACTCCACATCCGTTCAAAATGCCCAAACTCTCATTCGTCTCGTCCGTTCTCGACCTCCCGGCGTTCCTCTCATCACCGTCAGCAATCACATGTCGACCTTGGACGATCCCCTTATGTGGGGATTCAAGGGCTTTCCCTCCATTAATGCCGACCTCGCTCGCTGGGTTTTGGCCGCTGAGGATATCTGCTTCAACAACTCCTTCTACTCTTACATGTTCCGTCTCGGTACGTGCGCAACTTCTTGTGGACAGTCTAGAGTTTTGTGTTTTGTTACATTGATAAGCTCCAAATGCTTGTTTTTTATTTTTCTTTTTTCGGTTTTATTTTTCTTTTTTCTTTTTTCTTTTTTCTTTCCAACCTGGGATTTTTATAGACTTATACTTAGCATTATGATTTTCCGAAAGACAAACATGGTAGTGAATGGAGATTTCTCTTTTGATTCTTTAGATGTTGGGTAAAATCCTGCTACACAATATCATGTTTATGTTATGTAAATACAAGTATTTGTGTCTTCTATTGAACTTGTAAATCTGTTTTCAACTTAAGATGGCAATTATAGATGCTGGAATTAGTTTTCTTTGACACATTGTTTATTGTTTGCTTTTTTCTATTGTAATAATTGTTTGTTGTTACATCTTTTTCTTTCAAATTAGGGGTTTCGTTGGTAAGTAGTGGTAATAGCTAATATGTTGATATGAACTGAGTAAGCTGCATTTCATATGAACAGAATAAAGCAAGTGTATTTTCTACAAAGGAAAAAAAAAAGAACAAAGAATAAAAAAGGGGAAAAAATGGAGGGTGTTAGGTAAACAACCATATACATTATGCCTGTCTCTTGGTCGATTTTAATGGTTGCCTTATTCTGTTTGTTTGCATTTCAGAAAAAGCGTCTTATGGTTTTGGAAGAATTTTGGACACTGCCAACCTGTTTTTGCACTCAACAAATCTTTTTTTTTTGTTTTTGTTTTTTTTCCTAACCGATTATATTTTAATGCTCTCCTCAAATGCTTTTTTGCTTTTTCATTTATCTACTTCTTTTTCAATAATTTAAATCCTGTCTATTACATAAAATTGCGCAGGGAAGTGCATACCTATTACAAGAGGTGGTGGAATTTATCAAGAACACATGAATGAAGCTCTTGCGCGGCTAAATGATGGAGCATGGGTATTTACTTTATTCTTAGATTTCTTAATTTTCTCACGACTTACAGTGTACTCTTTTCTTTAATATGTTAAGTTGCAACTTGGAAAGATTGGTGTTGAGATGTGATATTCCTATCATGTTTCTCTTTGTTGACCAATAGATGGTCTTTGATAGTTTCTTCTTACATTCCTTACAACTAGTCTCTGTTGTTAGATTCTAGTTGTCAGAAACCGGTTTAGCACTTTTGTTGTTGTTTCTTTGAAAGTTGCTTGAGGATTGGCATATGTGTCAGTAACATAGAATCTAGCCATTGTAGTAAGATTTACCGAACATTCTGCACATGCTTCTTTCACATAAAAGGTTACAGCAGCTTTTCTAGGCACAATTTGTAGTTGATGGTTAAATGCAACATGATTGGTGACTGAGGAAGTTCAACTTGATCTGGTGTGAACTTATGCATACATCTAATTAAGTATCTAGGGCGACAACTTTTAAGGACATTGGATTTACACTGCTTGTTATAAGTATTGGAATTCTTCTTATTTTATTGTGGTCTTCTTGGTTTCTTTTATTTTTCCAATCTTTTTCCTTTCTCTTAACATACGAACCTGTGAGAAGTAAGAATGTCATATCACTCATATATTATGCCTGTATTTACTTTTTTCCCCCGATTTAATGTGTTTGTTTGTGTATCATTTTATTTTATTTTTTTGTTACAAATGGTCAGTCTAGTTAGTTTCATTGAAGCTGTTGGGAGCTGTTTCTAATTAACTCTAATGTAAATCTAATGTGAACGGTTACATGTAGAACAAAGGATTTTGGGACCCTAGAATTGATGGTTTAAGGTCAGTGAGTTGGTTTTTGTACGTGAATGATATAGCACCTTGAGAACTGCTAAGTGTAATTTCTTGGAGATTCTTGGCCACTCTTTGCAGTCAACAAGTGCCCCACTTTATATTTCTTTTTCGTTTTCCCCACTTTATATATTTTTTTCGTTTGCCCCACTTTATATTTCTTAAAAAATCCCACTTTATATTTCTTAAAAATATCAAATGTGGAAACAATTATTTATTTGTTTTTTTGTTACAAATACGTTATTCTCCAAATATTTAAGGCGTTGCAAATCAACAGTGTTTTCTTTGATGTCCCTTTTAAATCCCACTCTGGTGTACTTTACGGGCTTTCTAATCCTATAATGGTTATGTCGAGGAAGACTTTAGGGACATTGGTCGCAAACTCGCAATCCCATGTAGTATTTCAAACTACCTGATGTAGGACAGAGTAGGGAAAAAAGAGAGAAGAAGAAGAAAAGGAAGAAGAGAGGAAAGTGAAGAATTAAGGTAGAAGAAGAGGAGAATTTAGAGAAAGAGAAGAACTTTAGAGAGAGGAAAACTGAATATTTGTATTATCAATCAATAAGTTCTGAAAAACAATGAACAATACTAGGCCTATTTATATATAGGCAATTCAAACACTAATAGGAAACTAAATGCAATTAGGAAACCAAATACAAACAGGAAACAAAACATAATAGGAAACTAACTTAAGAAAATATACTAGTTACCAAAAACTAAATATAATAAAGAAAGAAAATAAAATAATATCCTAGTTTCTATATTTGTGCCTGACATTATAACGGAAACTAGTATTGTGATCTCCATCACTACCATTCCTAGCAAAGTATTATGCGGAGTCTTTCCAAAGGCATTGTCTGTTTGTAAGTTGCTTCTTTTTTGTTTTTTTTTTGTTTTTAAAGAAACAGTGGAGCGAGCGCATGTGATGATGCAGGGGTAGGTATTGCAATGAGTAGGAGTTGGGTGAGGATCTGATGATGGGGGTGGGAAAGGTTCGATGGTGTCTAAAGAATCTAAGGGGAGTAAAATGGGAATCTCTAATGAGAAGGAATCTGAAAGTTGGTGGACTTCAGAGTTTCCCAAGCTCTAAAGTGCACAGGCGTTTTAGTTGTGTAGTATTTTTGTAATAGATATGCAAAAGAATGATGTTTTAGAACTCACATCTCTAATAGTTCTAAGAAAATAAAGTGGGACTTGCATCTACCGTTGAAGCTAGCGAGTGTCTTCAACAACTACGCTTAACATTCCTAGGTTTTAAAGATTTGTTTGCTTTAGTTTCTTTGGGACAATCAGGAGGACAGCAAATTGAAGAGTTTGGTGGCTTGGGACATTGTTACGAGGAGCAAGCAAAAGGGTGGTTTGGGGATTGAAAATTTGAAAATGAAGAATGTGGCTCTTCTAGGGAAATAATTGTCGAGATTTCCCTTGGAACAGAATTCATTGTGGGCTAGAGTGATAAGAAGTATGGACTGCAATCTAATGGCTTGGATTCGAACTTAGTGACTAGAGGATCATTTAGAATTCCGTGGAAATTTATCTCTCAGGGGCTGAATTCTTTTCTTCAAAATGTCAAACTGAAAGTGGGAAATTGGACCAAAATCTTATTCTAGAAAGATAAATGGTGTGATAATGAATCCTTGGAGCTTTTATTGCCTCAACTCTTTAGACTTTCTGACTTTCCAAATGCTTTCATTTATGATATTGTGTGATTGTCTAGTAACGACGAGTCAAATTGGATACTTGGTTTTAGGAGAGGCCTCAATGATAGAGAGGTAGAGGATTTGCAATTTCTACTTCAAATTCTCAACTCCGTTTTATTTAGCTCATCTTCTCTTGATTGTAGAGTATGGTTGTATGATCCTTTAGGTTTTTCTTGTTGATGCTTTTTGAGTTACTTAGTGGACAGAAATGACATTCCGAATTTTGAACCGTTTAAATTCATTTGGAAGTCTTGTGTCCTCCATAGAATTAAAGTTTTTGCTTGGTTGGTCTTTCATGGGAAACTTAATACTTGTGATAGGCTGCAGAAGAGAAACCTTCATCATGCTTTCCCCGTCTTGGTGTGTCTCTGCAGGGATAATGAAGAAACCATTGATCACATACTGTTACATTGTAGGGTGTCCAGATCACTTTGGAACAAATTAAGTTTGGAGGCCGGTTTTAGTTGGGCAATTCCAGCGAAGTGTAGTTCTTTGATGGTTGAGAGAGCAGTGGGCTTTGGACCTAACAAGATGGCCAGAATGGAATAGTATGGTGCTTTTGATTCTATAGGCTCTGTGGATGTAAAGAAACGCCAGAATTTTTGAGGAAAAGGAGATGGAGCCAATTGATATTTTTGAGAAGGCAAAGTTCGATAAAGCTTTTAAAGGATTTCCATTTTCTTTGGTCATTTTAAATTGGAAAGATGTAATAGGGAATTGATTTGAGTTATTTTTGGTGTTTCCTTTTATATCTTGGTCAGATCTTTTTTCACATTTGGCCATTTTTGCATCTTATGGATTTGACGATACCTTATCCTCTGCCCCTGTTATTGATTTTATCAATAAAGTTTTTCTTATCAAAAAGAAAATTTGTTTGCTTTAGTGAAATTATATATTTCATAGAAATGGAAAAAAAAAAAAAAATTCTTAAGGTTTTATTTGGCAGCTGCATACATTTCCAGAAGGAAAAGTTTTGCAGGAAGATGCCCCCATCCGAAGACTGAAATGGGGAACCGCCAGCCTTATTGTTCGATCACCAGTAACCCCAATGGTTTTGCCAATTGTTCATCACGGGTTTGAGCAGGTAATATCTATTGCTTCCCTTTATCGCTCTTTTAACATCTATGCATAGCGAGTAGGACACTCTTTTTCTTATGTTTATTGTCTAGACTCCAAATATCTTTTGCGCATGTCATATTAGAACTTTGAAGGGTGAACGTTTATATATATCTAGACAACTTACCTTTTCTCTTAGATGCTGGGCACCATATCTGTAGAATCCCTTATTGTTTATTCTATTTATCAGGGCTTGGTCGTTCTAAAGCCAGGTGTTTCCAGGCCGCCTTAGGACGGTGGCCTTCACTTTTTTCACTGTTTGGAGCTGAAATTAATATAAAGGCCCAAGTCCTAACTCATATCAGCCAAAAGCAGTCCAATAAAAAACAAAAACGTAGATAATTCTGGAAGAATAACGTTGCTATGACCAAGAGGCAAGGGTGCAGAGTTAAAACAAACCCCTAGATTGCTAAAAATAAGAGGGAGAAAAGAAAAATGAAGAATACTTTTTTTTAGATTTAATAACTTTTGTTGAGTGTTAATATAACTTTTTATGATGTTAAGTATGATTTATAACTTTTACTTTAAATTGCTTGATTTTCCATATTTTGAATTATTTTATGGTTTATTTTGAGGCTTACACTTCGTCTCACAAAGACAAAATGTCTCAGTATCCAATTGCGCAATTTTAAACCCTGTCCCGCAGTGCATGCACTTAGAAATTTTGAAATGGTACGAGACCTCAAGATTATGCATCTCGTAGAGATGCACACAGGACACAGGAAAGGAAACTCTGATAGGTCCTCCAATTTACCTGGAATCAACATTAGACTCCTTGTCCCCCCAAAAAAAAAAAAAAAAAGTCCTTTGTTCTTGTACAATTATCCCATAACATCACTAATATCTCCAATATAATTGCTGATAATTGCATAATTTGAACTGTATTGCATCTTTTAACTTTGAGCACTATATTTCTAATATAATTGACTGTTCTTCTTTGAAATAACGCCAAAGAATTGACGCATTAACCTCTCTTCCTGACCTCAATTTTCTTCTTGGGCCTTATAAGAAGCAGATATTTCAGATTTCTGTGTTGCGTTAAATAATTGCAAAAGCACGATCTACTTGATCTTCTTTGGCATATTTTTTCATCATCAGTTCACTTCTCATTTTCTCTTAAAATTTCCAGGTGATGCCTGAGAATTTCATGTTTGGTAGAAGACCTCCAGTTCCGTTGGTTAACAAGAAGATAAGCATAACTATTGGCGAGCCAATAGAATTTGACCTTCCGAAAATGCGGCAAACGGCAATTTCTCTTTCTCATAATTTTTCACTTCCATTATTGGGATGGCCAAGCACTAGTGGTTTGGATGAGGCAGCACAAAGATGTCTCTACTCTGCAATCTCAGAGAAAATCCGAACTGCCATGGAAAGCTTACGGACCTTGGGAAAAAAACAAAAGGTTTTAACTCCAAATTGCTTCCAACAATAGGCAAGACATCGTCCTTTCGAAAGTATGGAATGAGAAATACTTGCTCGAGGACCGAAAACTTGATCAAAAAGTTGCTTCAGTCTGAACAAGTGACATGATCGTCTGGTTTAATTTGCTGAAATCATTTTTTCCTCCAACATGAACCTGAGCCAATCTTGAATCTTGATAGAAAGAAATCTTCGTTCGTTTTCTTATTTTTTTATTTTTTATTATAACCAGATATCATCAATGTATTTCTGTTGGGGGACCTTTGACTATTGAAATATTCCATGAATTGATTACAAGGACGTTTTTCCTTGCTACAATCAGCATGAGAATCGAGTCTAATGTTCTTCAAGACAGCGAAGCCATAGACTATTTAGCCATAAAATGGTTTCAAATAACTGGAAAAACTTGTCTTTCCACAAAATTTAAAAAGTGACTGGAAGGAAGGACTCTTTTAAATGACAAATTAGGAAGTTCAATTTTCTTTTTTTTTTTTTTTTTTAACTTTTAAGAATGTGGAAATCTCTACCTGTTTGGCTTGACATTTGGCCAAGCAGACTATCTTCAATGTGTTATGGATGCATAACTAGAGAAGAGAAACGAAACTGATTGATTGCCAGCATATAAAATGCCCAGCTAAACACCTCGGTAAAACCAATTGCGGCAAAGATAAAAGATATGAAAGAGAGGGAATCATCCTAGAATTACTACACAAATTTGCTTGCTCCGAAGTAGTATTTTGTTAAATTTCCAACAATAAGAGATGGTGAATAAGCAAATTACCATTTAACCAACCCATGAAACGCCAATGTAAAAAACAACATCCATCCTCAACCAAACAAGTTGAGATCAAAACAAATATGGAAAAAGAATTAACACCACAACCATACATATAGCAAGTAAAGTAAAGATTCTGTCTCAAGAATCAGTGAAGCTTGTAGCAATGGGAATGACAATGACAAGAATTATGATCAAGAGAAGAATAATCCCAATACACATCCACTTTCTGCTTCCCTTCTGGTGTTCCTTGGCACTCTTGAGCTGCTTACTCCCACCCTTGACATACTGAGCAGCATTCATCACATGATGCTCAATGTCATCCATCTGCTCCCCCTGCGCCTCCACCATCACCGCCATGTCCAAGAACACCTGGTGGAGCTCGAGAAGGCTCCGCTCGATCTCCCGCGCCGCCCCGTGCCGGTCCTGAATCTCCACCACCGTCTCCATCACCTTTCCCCTCCCGTGCTCCCTCACCGCCCTCTCCAAAAACTCCTCCCCACCGTCCGCGATGATCTTCTCAATCACCGCCTCGTTGGGGCTCTCCCCCGTCACCGTGTAGTACCTCCGTCCCACCGTCTCCTTGTACTCCGCCATCATCCTCTGCCGCAGCCCCTGGAACTCCATCATCAGCTCCTTCAGCTTCTTCCTCAGCCCGTTGGTGACTGCAATTCGGGTGCGGTAAATCGGGGTCCCTTCTTTCTGGCCGGAGAGCCGCTTGTTGGCGGCATTGGCCCGGTCCATCTCCTCGAGCTGCGATCGGATGGCCCGGGCCTTTTTGAGGACTGCCACTATGTCGGCGTTGATCTGGGCCCGGAGGGATTTCAGGGCGTCGGACTTGTGTTGGGACTTGGATTCCTCATTGGCTTGCTGGAGCTTTCCGAGGATTTCGCGGAGGGAGGCCATTTCTTGCTTCACCTTCTCGGCTTCTTCAAGGAAGAGACCCAGATCGGTGTCCATGTGGGTTGCGGCAGAGGACGACATTTCGAGGTTTCCGGCTTCCAAATCGAGGTCTTTCATCGCGGCTTTCTTGAGGTCTACGTAATTGGTGAAGGATTTCGTCATGAGATCGTTCATTTTTGTTTTTTTCGTTGTGGGTTTTTCCTAATTGGGGATTTGGAGAAGTGGGTTTTTGGATGTGGAAATTTTCAGTCAGAAGAAGAAGAAGAAGAAGGAGAAGATGAGTTGCCTTTTGTTTTCAGATGAATTGCAACAAATGAGCTGAGATGATGACCTGTTTTATTCCAAGGGATTATTAACGGCTATGAGTCGGAATATAGCCGTTGTTCCTTCTTTCTCCCCAACGGATATATTTTGAAATGGACGTTGGTTTCTTTTCATCAATTTTTTATTTAAGAAAGAAGAAAAAAATTTCGGGAGAGCTTCGGGACCCTCGGCAAAGCGCTTTATTTTTGTTTTGCTTATATTTTTGTTTTTTGTTTTTTTTTCTGTTTTGATTTTCTTTGAATGAAAAGTACTCATTGGATTTTGCTTTAAAAAAAAAGAGAGAGTTTTTCAGTCAAAATCACTTTTTTTCGTCTTACTAGAAAGCTCCCAAAAAACATTAGTAAAAGGCCAAAGTTTTGCATTCTTTTGGAAGACAAAGAAAAAAAAAAGAAACTGACTAAAATTATTTTATATCTACTTCCTAATAAATCATTCGGTATTTTATTTAAGAGAGAAAAAAAAAAAAAATCGGCAGAGCTTCGGGATCCTCGGCGATGCCCTTTATTTTTGTTTTGCTTATATTTTTGTTTTTCTTTGAATGAAAAGTACTCATTGGATTTTGCTTTAAAAAAAAGAGTTTCTCAGTTTTTAACTCTTAAATTAAGGAGATGTTTGGTTCATAGATTAGAATTATTTTTTATTTACGTGTATTTTTTATGAGAGAAAACACTGTAGCGAACCATGAATCATGATTCAAATCATGGTTTGAATCCTCCAACCAAACATCCCCTAGGGTGACAATTCGTGTTGACGGGTCGTGTTCATGTCATGTTGACCCTCCTTAATTGACACGAATAGGTATGACACGAACAAGATCCGTTTATTAATCATGTCGAAATACAAAATCTAAACACGACCTGTATATTGGCGGGTTGACACGACATATCACGAATAACCCGTTTATTAAACAGGTCATAAACGTGGCGTATCAACCCGTTGATTACCTGTCAACCCGTTTCTAAAATGGGTGATAAATGAGTCGTGTTAACCTATTTCTGAACCTATTTTTGAACATGTTTATAAAATAGCTGATAAATGGGTCGTGTTAACCTATTTCTGAACATATTTTTGAACATGTTTATAAAATGGGTAATATAAACGGGTTGTGTATTCGTGTTACCCAAATATGAAACGTTTAATAAACAAGTTATGACGGATCAATTACGGGTTGGCGGGTCAACTTGAAAATGACACGTTATTTAATCGTGTTTCATGGGTTCGACCTGATTTTGACCCGTACCTATTTATGATAAACCCAAACCCGCTAATTTCGTGCAGGTTTCGAGTCGTGTCGCTACCCGAATTGCCAGCCCTATCTTAAATCAAGTTAAAATTACATGAGATTGAAAAATTATATAAAATAAATAGTTTTAATACATATCTAACGGCTAAAAATAAAAAATTATGCATAGTTCCTTTTTTTTCATCTTATTAGAGAAGCTCCCAAAAAATACTGGTAAATAGCCAAAGTTTTGCATTCTTTTGGGAGAAAAAAAAAAGAAACTGACTAAATTTTTTTATATCTACTTTCTAATAAATCATTCGGTAAATTTAATTGTTTCTTTCCCTGTTATATTGTTAAGTAAGTGTCTCAAATTGATTTTGAGAAGGTAATTATTTTGTAACGCCCTCAACGCTAAACCAGTCTAAGGCCGAATTTAGCGAGGTGATGCTACTTAAAACATACTTTCTATACTTAAAACAATGTTATTTTTAAGATGAAGAAATTTGTAGTTGAAGTCATCACAAAATTTTCGAAATGACTTTTGAACAAAATAAGTTAGTGCGCAAAATGATTACAACCACAAATTTTAGACATTAAACAGTTATTCAAAAGCGACATAGTAACAAAAAAAAAAACATTTTAGGCCCATCTATTGTTTGGAAGTACATATAAGGAAGATGTCAGATGTAGGACCTAGAGTACTCAGCCAACCTTAGAAATTATTTTTTTTACTCTTCGGTAACAACAACATCATCTGCATCACAAGGTAAAACTAATGAGCAAAAACTCAGTAAGTAAATTTCAAATAAAGTAAGTATCTAAAATCTTTGTGGTTGAAATCTCTTTGTTAAACTTTCATACTTATTCTTAGTTTAGGTATGATACAGAACTTTAGTTCCAAGTAAGCCTCTCTATACATGACCTTCTCTAATTTTGGCTAATTCTCTTCTCTTAAACACTAAGCGGAATTTTTAGAATCTATTTCTCTTGTGATCAACAAGAGACTTCCCACTAACATTTTTCTCTAGTTGTCTCAAAGAGACAGTTTCTCTAATTTGGGGCACCGGTCCCTCGCCCCCCTCCTTCCCCAGCCTCTCATCCATATATCATACCATAAAATCTCTTAAAACATAAAAACATAATAAGCAGATATCATAATCTCTTTCAAAATAATTAATCATGAATACTCTTTGAACATAATCATATAAGAATTTCATAAGAGAATAAACTTGCATAATCACAATTCTGAACAAGTTCTTTTGTCAAATAGGTCTTGTGATGTAGTTTTGAAAATGCTTTAACTTTACTTACTTGAATTTCGATTATCACTTTGCAAGCACAAACTAGCTGGTTGTGGAGAGCCTTCAATGTGCTAATTAACCTTTAAAACCCGTAGCTTTCAAAAATCACATTCATATCATCATTTAACAAAACACATAACTGTGCATTGTTACGAAAATATTCATAATAAATTCATCAAAATTCAAAATATTATGAGACCAGTAGCAAATAAAAGTAAACTTAAAACTCTCTTTTTAGAGCTACTACATGATAGGTTTCAGATTTTCTAAACTAACAAAAAACAGCCCGAAATTCGGATTGAAGTATAATCTTGTCAAGAAAATGACAACTTTTTAGCCGAACTTATAAAATTCATAACTAAATGTAGAAAAATCCGTTTAGAGTGATTCAAAAACTCACGTAAAGCTTGAGATATATAATTTAATAGAAAAATATAAGATCAATCAAAATCATACATTTATATAGCACGAAAATAGAATCTACATAGGCTGTACAAAGGACTTATATTTGAACATTTCATCAAACACCTAACATGCAGATCTTAATCTTCAAATAGCACTCTCAAATACATGAATCATCATCTTAATAAGTGTTTATCTTCAAATAATCATCAATAATATTAAGCTAAAATCATTAATTTCACCCAGAAACTAATATTTGAACAAAAACCTCAAGAAACTCATTTTTAAGGGTCTACAACCAACATGCATAATAAGTCACGTCAAAAATCTGAATCTCAAGTAGGATTTCAACATATTAATCTCTGAAATCTTAGTTTCTAACATAAGAAATAAGTTGCCTCAAAGAAAAACGTGTTCCTAAGTGAATAGAAGCTCAAAATATTGGTGGTTATTTTTTGTTCTAGGTTGAAAACGAGTTGAAATGGGCTGGTTGAGTTTTTAGCTCATTCTCTCTTGAAAACCTAGGTTTGATTCTGAGTTTTGGGTGAGAAAAGGAGTGAGAAGAGAGAAGAAAATGTTATGGTCGGAGTTCTAGGCTTTTTTGCTGAAATAGACCCAAAAATGAAGTCTAAACATGATAGAGACCAAACAAAACTAAAGTGACCTTGTAGTAGGACAAGTGTCTAGGTTTTTCTAAGCCTCTAACATTTGTCTTAACCTCATAAAATCAGCTCTAAAGTCTCTATTTTTCTTCTTCAATTAGGTATCTAAAGTTCATTCAATTTGCTAACATAGCCTTCTCTCACAAAAACTCAAAATAGCAACTAAGTCCTTAACACGTTTACATAAAACCATATAATAAAAATATAAAATAATAATTCATCATTAAATTAATCATAAGAAAGGTAAAATATCATATCCAATAATCATAATAAATATCATTTTTTCTTCATAAGTTTAGCACATTAAGTTCCCACATTGAGCTAGTTGCATTGCACATTAAAACTGAAAACTCGATTAGCAAAGCTATAAGTTAAATAAAATCATATGATAGCTATAATAATAAAATATAATGCCAACAAATAACTTTGAGATAAATGATAAATGTGGTGCATGATTTTAATTTACTAAATTTATTTATTATTGGCTTAAGGCTTAATTAAATCTCGGGTATTACATGTTTTGTGTTTTTTAACTAAGTTATTATTTTTTATTCTTAGGCAAGGGTTATTTTATGGTTTATTATAAGTCTATAAATAAGTTCTTTATGTAAAAGTTTTATGTGTGCTTAAAAAAGTGCAGAGAAAGAGTGCCTTGTTTTTGAAAAGAGGAGAGAAAAGTGATAAGAGAAAGAGGTATTTGGGTGGAAAGATAAAGTGAAAGTTGGTTGAGTGTGTATAAGGATGTATTTTTCATTAACAACTGGTATCAGAGCTGTGATGAAGATTAAAAAAAAGTCTAGATGATGTCCAGTATAAAGTTTGAGGAGATTGAGCGGTTTGACAGAAAAAATAATTTCAACATCTGACAGAGTACAACGAAAGATGTTCTGATTCAACAGGGATTACTGAAA
This sequence comes from Morus notabilis, assembly GCF_000414095.1. Lineage (NCBI taxonomy): Eukaryota > Viridiplantae > Streptophyta > Magnoliopsida > Rosales > Moraceae > Morus > Morus notabilis. The sequence continues at coordinate 82,622 of NW_010357566.1, forward strand.
GCGCTACAATGAAAGAAGCCAGAAAATATGAAAGATAAAGATTGGGAAGAATTGGAAGTGAGAGTGATACGCACTATTCATTTAAGTTTGACTCCTGAATTAAAATATAGTGTTATGAATGAAACATCTACTTCTGAGTTATGAAAAAAATTAGAAAAAGTTTATATGGTGGTGAAATCCCTAACAAATAGACTATGGGCCAGTTTAGTAGTGCTGTAGATTTTAAAAAAATTACTAATTACTGTTAGCTGTGCTGGAAAAAAAATAGCTGCTACAAAAAACAGCTGAGTGTTTAATAAACTGTAATTATACAAATATTGATTCCATGGGTATTATTGGTATTATGAAAGTTTCATTAATTGTACTTCAAGGTGATTGCTGCACAATCTAAAAGCCAAAGTTGCCTTTGGGTTGCTTCTGATTTTAACTGTAAATTCTTCAAAATTTCTTTAAGAATAACTTTTTATGATTTTTACCGACACAAATTTCAGCTGTAGATGGCTACATAATTGATTTTGGGCTTTAAAAATCACTATCAAACATACCCTATATTTGAAAAAGTAACTATATGACTTGAAAATAGTGAGAAAACTGATGTTAGGGATCATATAAATAATTTTAATAAGTGCATAACTTAATTATTAAGTGTAGAGGTTAAAATTGATGAGGAAGATAATTGGGTAATTTTCTTTGCCTCCTTAGCCAAATCGTATGAGACTTTGGTGACTAAACTTTTAGTTAGAAAGATGACGTTGACTGTGGATGATGTGTCAACTAATCTATTAGAGAATGTAAATATGAAAAGTCCTAGTAGTACTTCTCATACTGAATAAGTTTTAGTGGCACAATCAAATTTGACTAGGGGTAGGAGCAAGTCACGATGGAGATATTATGATAAGAAAGATGATCGTTTCCAATCACGTCTAAGGTAGGATATTGAATGCTGCTATTGTCTTAAGAATGAGCATATTAGGAGAAATTGTGAAGAACTGATGAAGCACATTGAAGAAAAAAGAAAGAAAGAATCCTAAGAGATTTATGTGTATGTATTATTGAATACTTTATGAATACCATTAAAAATTTCGTAATTATTTATGTGACCTTAAATATTGTATATATACGAGAGGATAATATTTAAGGATAATAATCGAAATAATATTTGTAATGAATTTAATTAAAGTTACGTAATCTTTAATTAAAACATTACGAATACACGTCATTCCCATTAAGAATGAAATAGTGTTATCCACATAATTAATATAGAGAGATATTGAATGAGTGTATTATGCATAATTAGATTAGGTAGAACTATGAGACATACACAATTTGATTTTCTAACAATTTCCGTTAAGTATAGAAAATCAAATTTGAGTCTACCAATAGTCATATATGGAATGATCTTAATCCTGAGTTATTAGTAGACTCCGATTTGTGAATTCGTCTTTATTTGACTTACTCGGTACGGATTTTGATATTCTAAATCCTATTCATTGTATCTTAGAAACATGATTATTTAATAGTTGAGTATACTAATATACAAGATGGAATCCATTCCTTCTTCTTTGAAGTAGATAAATATTTTCCTTGAGGATTGATTCGGTACTTGAATAAATAACGAGCTCGTATTCATGAATGTGTTTTATGAATATACTATTCATTAGAAAATCAATGGTACTCAAAGATAAATATGTAATTAGAGAGGTTAATGGATTTTACCTAACTCTTATGAATTATTTATGGATGCTTAATCTATATGTAGTAACTATATCAAATGAACCCTTCAAGTTCTTAGAAGTAAATTATGACTATAATTTCGAGAGTGCAATTCCAAATTTTTAGTGGAATAACTTTTGGAATTAATAAAATTAATTAATTAATTAAAGAGTTTAATTAATTATTAATTTTATTAGAGCTCCGAATTATAGGTCCATGAGTCCCCGTGTCCTCCTTGTAATATTTGCAAGATAAAGTGAATTATTGGGATTTAATGTCACTCGAAAAAAATAATGTAATTATTTAATTAAATTAATTTCAGAACACACTGTGGTGGGACCACATGAGGCCACATGCCCAGGCATAAGGAGGTGCATGCGTCATGTGACACAGGGATAATCTCACTGGGATTCAGTTTGTTGCTCTCTAAGATACCCGGTTGACTTGTTTGACAAGTATTATGATCAAATTCAAAAGAAAAGTGAAGTTTGGCTTTATTTAAATTTGAATTTTAGCTAAAATTAGAAACTGGATAAATGATGAATTTTTCCTCCTTCTCTTGCCTAATTTGCACCTGTTGGTTTCTCAAACTAGATTTTCAAAAAAAATTGTGTGGAAGCGTGATATCGATCGAATCACATAAATCAAAATTTAATGCGATCATTATTTCATGTTAATTTAACTACAAAGATATTAAAGAAAGGAATGAGGATTTGACCGTCGTTTGATTAGGACGTAAATCTTGAACTCTTCCAACACCGTCTTGAGCTCTTAAATTCTAAGAACATCACGGTTCTTTCTCAATGTATCTCCGGATTAACATGAACTCGAACGTGTAGGCGTTCTAATGGGTTTCTCAACACATGAGATAGATGAATAGGGATGCCACCTATAGTTATCACTCACTTTTCTCAAAAGTATGTGATAGTACTCTAGAAATGTTCCCTTTTGGTTTTTCTTTTTGTTCTCCTGTTTTTCACCCTTTCTGTTCTCTGAAAAAAAAAATTTAATCCACGCTGAGGATTAAAAACCGTTCACACCGAGGAACTCATTCCTCTCTGTCTGTGACCTTTTCCTCATAGCGTTTCCTCCCACTTCCATCTCTTTTTTTTTTTTGAGGAAACGTGCACCTGCACGTTTCCTTTCTTATTACAAGAAGGAAACATGGAGAAGAAAATTCTTCTAAATTCATCCAAATTAAATTTAAAATAATTTTAATATTAATTAATCAAATTAATTAATATATGTGTATTTAGAATTCTCAATTCTATATTAATAATCATAACTCAATATGATATATTCAGTTCATATTATCTTATGGAGCCATTGAGAGGAACTATGGACATTATTATTTTAAGCTCCAATAATTTTTGACAATTAATTAACACCTTAATTAATATATCAAAATTATTAATTCTAAATTACTCCACTATAAATTTGGAATTGCACTCTTAAAATAATAAAATAATTATGTTCACAAAATTTGTGTTGTCCATTGATATAGTCACTACATACGAATCAATCCTCCATAAACGGTTCATAATTAAAGCTAGGTATTTTTCGTTAACCTCTTTAATCATATCTTTCTCCATAAGTACCATTGATCCTCTAATGAATAATATATTTTATGATCCAATCATAAAATTGAGCGCTCTTATTATTCAAGTTCCGGATCAACACTTACGGGAACTGTCCATCTACTTCATTATGAAGGAATGGATTTCATCTTGTAAATTAATATTCCCGGCTATTTATTTTACTATGCTCCCAATATACCATGACTTTGACACTATTTTACTATGCTCCTCAAATATTGAGTATGTGTTTGACTGCAACCCAATGATCTAATCCTAAGTTTGACTGGTATCTGCTAACCAACCCTACTGCATAACATATGTCAGGTCTAGTACATAGCATTGCATACATCAGGCTACCAACTACCGATCCTCGTCTCATATCCTCTTCCTCTTGAGGTGTCTTTAGACACTTTTCTTGGAGAGATAAACTCCATGTCGAGAAGACAAATTTCTTTTCTTGGAGTTTTGCATCGAAAACCTGACAAGCACCTTGTCAATATACGATGCCTGAGACAATGCCAAAAGCCTATTCTTGCGATCCCAAATAATTTGGATCCCAAGAATATAGTGGGCTTATCCCAAATCCTTCATTTGGAATTGGCTGGCTAGCTAGTTCTTTACTTTGAATAACGATTCTACATCATTCCCAATAAGCAGAATGTCATCTACGTAAAGAACCAAGAAGACCACTTTATCTCCTTAAATTTGCTTGTAGACATAAGGTTCACCAAGATTTTGTTCAAAGCCATAAGATTTTATAGCTTCGTTAAATCTGATGTTCCAAGATCTAGATGCTTGCTTTAGTCCATAAATGGACCTCTGCAATTTGCAGACTTTCTGCTCTTGGCCTTCTACCACGAAACCCTCTGGTTGGACCATATGAATGGTCTCTTCAAGATGGTCATTCAGAAACGCCGTCTTGACATCCATTTGCCATATGTCATAATCATAATGAGCAGCAATGGATAAGAGTATGCGAATAGATTTTAGCATGGCTACAGGGGAAAAAGTATCCTCATAGTCTACTTCTTCCTTTTGGGTAAAACCCTTTGCAACCAATCTTGCTTTGAGCGTTTCAACTTTTTCATTAGCTCATTTCTTTCTCTTATAGATCCATTTGCAACCAATAGGCTTAACGCCTTCTGGTAGGTCTACAAGCTCCCAGACAGAATTGGAGTACATAGACTCCATTTCAAGTTTCATGGCTTCTTGCCATTTTCTTGATCAATATCATCCATCGCCATCCTGTATGACAGTGGATCTTCTTCACTGCCATCGGTGACTGCAACATTTGCTTCTCCATTTTCATGATAGCAGGTTGGCAATCTTATTTCCCTCCCACTGCGTCGTGGTGGCGGTGGTGTTTGATCATGGTCAGTGGTCTCCCTTCTTTGTCATTCAACAACTGTTGTCAGCATGGGGCTAATCTGGTCAGCCAGTAACTCTTCCAGAACTATCTTGCTTCTGGGCTTGAAATGTGCCATATAGTTATGCTCAAGAAACGTAGCATTTGTCGATACAAACACTTTGTTATCCTGATGACTATAAAACATGCCTCCTCTTGTTCCTTTGGATGGCCCACAAATATGCAGACTTCCGAGCGAGGTTCCAACTTCCCAGTTTTTCCCTTCAACACATGTGCTGGGCATCCCCATATGCGAATGTGTCTCAAACTAGGTTTGCGACCATTCCACAACTCTAGGGGTGTTATGGGGATTAACTTAGATGAAACTAAGTTTAGAATGTATACTGTTGTTTGCAATGCATATCCCCAGAATCAAGTGGGTAAAGAAGAATAACTTAACAGTGATCTCATCATGTCAAGTAAGGTGCGGTTTCTTCTTTCAGCTACACCATTTTGTTGTGGTGTGCCAAGTGTAGTGAGCTGAGATATTATTCCATTTTCAATCAAATGGTCTTTGAATTCATAATCCAAGTACTCTCCTCATCGATCTGATCGAAGAGTTTTGATTGATTTGCCTAGTTGCTTTTCAACTTCGACACGGAATTCTTTGAACTTTTCAAAGGTTTCGGATTTCTTTTGCATTAGGTATGTATATTCGAATCTCGAATGATCATCAATAAATGTGACGAAGTATTCATAGCCTCCCATCGCTTTGACATTCAAAGGACCACATACATCGGTATTTATGATTTCGAAGGGTGTCTTTGCTCTTTCACCCTTTGCTGAAAATGGCCTCTTGGGAGTGCCAACCTTTAGCTCTCTCAAAGGACCATCCTTTGCTAGCATTTCAATCCTATCTATGTTTATATGACCTAGCCTTAGATGCCACATGTATGTTTCATTTTCGTTAGAAACCTTTCTTCTTTTAGGGGTTGGTTCAGTGACTTTGAACATTTCAGTTTGTAGCATTTCGTTGAATATGGTTTTAACAAAGTAAAGACCATCATCAACAAAATCAGAACAAATATGAATTCCATTCTTAGATAAAGATACAAATTCAATATCAAGAGAAACTGAAACAAATTGTTCATGCAACCTAGAAACCGAAACCAAATTCCGTTTGAAATTCAGAATAAAATAAACATTGTCTAACAATAAATATTTATTATTTGCAAAAGACAATCGCACTGTCCTTACTGCCGTCGCTGAGATCCTTGCCCTATTGCCCACTCTCATCTGGAAAGCTCCCTCTTCAAGATCCCTGGACGTTTCCAGCATCTACAAAGAAGTACAAACATGATTAGATGCCCTTGAATCAATTATCCAGGTAGAGAAGTCATTCTCAACTAAACATGTTTCCATGACCAGTAAATCTGATTTACCTTACTTCTTCACTTTCAGCTCATCGAGGTACTTTTTGTAGTTCCTCTTCCAATGGCCGTCCTGGTTGCAGTGGAAACATTTTCCGTTAGACTTTGGAGCATCCTTGTTCTGCTTGTTCTTCTGGATCTTCTTCTTCCATTTTGCCCTTATTGTTCCCTTGATTCTTCTTCTTCTTATTCTTTGATGAAGAAGGCCTTCCCTCAACTGCGTTGGCTTCAGCAACGTTTGCCTTGCCTCCCTTATCACCTGTAAGGGACTCAAATTGTTGCAGCTCATTCAGGAGCTCAGTTAAGCTATCATTCTTTTGGTTCATTAGATAACTTGTCCTGAATGGAAGAAAATCAGGAGAAAGTGTCTCTAGTATCATGCCAACCTGAGTTTTCTCATCAATGTGAGACCCATTAATTTCAGCCTCATTAAGATGATTAATCATCTTAAGCATATGTTCACGTACAGAAGAACCATTCTTCATACGGTCGTTCATAACAGCTTTGACAGCAGCGTGTCGGGCTGAATCAGATGGACGTCCAAACATCCTCTGAAGAGTGTCCATGATCTCTTTAGCACTTGCAAGGCCTTCGTGCTGAGTTCTCAGCACTTCATTCATTGCTGCTAACAGGTAACAACGGGCCTTGTTGTTGGCGTTGATCCATCGATCATATCGCTCGGCCAAAGCCCAGGCGGCGTTGGCTGGAGGCACTGGAGGACAATCCTCCTTAACGATAAAATGGTAGTTTTCACAGATCAAGAGGATATTCATGTTGCTTTTCCATTTGACAAAGTTTTCACCATTCAAAATTTGGGAAGCGAGAAGTGCGAAAATAGGATTTGACATTTTTGCTGAAAATAAGAAATTTAACTCAATCAATATTTTTCATAAATATCACTACTAAATTTAAGGCATATAAATATGATGCATGAATGCACATGTTAAATACACAAATACATGTTTAATTGCCTAAGGAATTTTAATCACCACAATTAAGTGCAGCCGTAGGGTAGGTCAAATAATTGTTAATTAAAATGAGACCATCTCAATTAATAAATACTATCTGAAATATCTCATACTTCTAATATTTATTAATTTCCTTTATTTAGGTCAAGAAAATAATTAACCAATTTAATTATCTCTTTATGAGTGTAACCCACCGCTTCAAATCTTTTAGACTTAACTTAGAAGTTGCTGCCGTAGGGTAGGTCAATTCTAAAATACATCTTAGAGATCCTATCTCTTTAGAAGTCAACCTTGTTATTATAATTAATGACTACCCTCCGTAGGGAGGACGAAATCAAAGCGTCTCGAGGCCTCATTAATTACTCACGGTGTTGTACTAATGGTGAAGACCTATGGGTTATATTGTCATATTACCTGCTCCCACTCATTATTTACAAATGATGTATTTATTTTATAAAACAACTCTTGCTTTATACTTCTCAGCGAATTTAAACAATTTAAGTCACTAAGATCCAAATAATTTTAAACAACTTTAAAATTATATTAAGTCATTTGTGAATTTTAAAATTTAACATTTAAATTTATAAATTTCACATTTGACTTATTTACATTTTGTAAAAACCATTTGCTAAATAATTTATTTAAATTTAATCTCATTAAATTTAACAACTTCAAATTTAATCTTATTAAATTTAATAACTTTGAATTTAATCTCATTAAACTCAACAATTTGGCACATTTAATTAATTTAATTTACTAAAACAATTTTAGAATTAAAACATATAATTAATGCGCATGATGCATGTCATACATATAAACTAAGTAGGCACTTTTTATCCTAGATGGCATGTTAAATGCATGACAATACAATTATTATCAAACACAGTAGATAAATAAATAACATGCAAGCGAAATGGAAAAACTTGGCCGGGTTCCATGGACCTAAGAATTACGACCCCAAAGTAATAATAAAAATAAAATTACATCAAAAATAGGTCTTCTTGTAATTCTCCGTCTTCAAGTATTCTCCATCTTCATGTCTCTTTTCCGGTGGATTAAAAAAAAATTGGGTTTGGGCTTTTCTGGGCTGTCAAAAACAGCCATTTACTACACTTGGGCCGGCTGGAAAAGCCAGCCCATTCCATGTAATGCCTCTGCCTCATTACTGAGGCAGAGCACCACATAATGGGCTTGGGCCTTTGCACCATGAGGTGAAAAGCTCAAGCTCCCGTGACTGCACCTGAAGGTGTAGTCACTTGCAGCAGCTTGAAGGCTGCTGCACTGCCATGGTCGACCTTCGGCCATGGCAGCCGCCCCTTCGCCGACGACTGTCGCCGGAGACTGTCACCGGCGACCGTACGGTCACCGAAAAACCTTTTTTTTTTAATAGTTTGGAACTTTTCTAAAAAATAAATAGTTGAAACTCTTCCATGATGATCCTCTTGTGTTAGGAGAATAATAATTACATATTGATTCCTATTTTACAATTGATCTAATCAAAATAAAATAGCAAAAACTAATTCCATGGAATCGGAAAAATTTACGACTAATCCATTCGCATAAAACATAACCATCACACAATAATTATACATCATATGCATAAGTGCTTACCCATTATACATCTAAGAATTATCACATAATTAAACGTTAAATTAGCATGAAATAAAGACCGCTCTGATACCAATTGTTGGTTTCTCAAACCGGATTTTCAAAACAAATTGTGTGGAAGCGTGGTATCGATCGAATCACATAAATCAAAATTTAATACGATCATTATTTCATGTTAATTTAACTACAAAGATATTAAAGAAAGGAATGAGGATTTGACCGTCGTTCGATTAAGACGTAAATCTTGAACTCCTCCAACATCGTCTTAAGCTCTTAAATTCCGAGAACACCATGGTTCTTTCTCAATGTATCTCCGGATTAACGTGAACTCGAACGTGTGGGCGTTCTAATGGGTTTCTCAACACATGAGATGGATGAATAGGGATGCCACCTATAGTTACCACTCACTTTTCTCAAAAGTATGTGATAGCACTCTAGAAAATTTCCCTTTTGGTTTTTCTTTTTGTTCTCTCGTTTTCACCCTTTCTGTTCTCTGAAAAAAAAAAATTAATCCACGCTGAGGATTAAAAACCGTTCACACTGAGGAACTCCTTCCTCTCTGTCTGTGACCTTTTCCTCATAGGGAGGAAACGTGCAACATCACGTTTCCTCCCCCTTCCATCTCTTTTTTTTTTTTTGAGGAAACGTGCACCTGCACGTTTCCTTTCTTTTATATATATATATATATATATATATATTAACGTGGGGAGGGAAGAGATTCTCACCTTTTATATGATTAAATTCATCCATCTTAATTTAAAACAATTTTAAATTATTTTTAATATTAATTTATCGAATTAATTAATATATGTGTATTTAGAATTCTCAATTCTATATTAATAATCATAACTCAATATGATATATTCAGTTCACATTAATCTTATGGAGCCATTGAGAGGAACTATGGACATTATTATTTTAAGCTCCTTAAAATTAATTAACACATTAATTAATATATCAAAATTATTAATTCCAAATTACTCCACTATAAATTTAGAATTGCACTATTAAAATAATTAAATAATTATGTTCACAGAATTTGTGTTGTCCATTGATATAGTCACTACATACGAATCAATCCTCCATAAACGGTTCATAATTAAAGCTAGGTATTTTCTGTTAACCTCTTTAATTATATCTTTCTCCATAAGTACCATTGATCCTCTAATGAATAATATATTTTATGATCCAATCATAAAATTGAGCGCTCTTATTATTCAAGTCCCGGATCAACACTTACGGGAACCGTCCATCTACTTCATTATGAAGGAATGGATTTCATCTTGTAAATTAATATTCCCGGCTATTTATTTTACTATGCTCCCAATATACCATGACTTTGACACTATTCACATGTGTCATTACTCAATATGTCAAAGAACATAATATCATAAATAGGAGTTTATTAATTACTCACACTAAGATTAATTCATATATGACCATCATTGATTAATATTGAATACTCTATTTAATAACAGAATTTATTAGAGATTCATAATTAATCGCGTTCCGGTCCTATGTAATCATATTACATAAAATGCTTTCATTCTAATAATCTCATTATTAACAATCTAGGATAAGATTGTTTCATTCAGAATGTAATGAACCGCATTAGTAATTTAAAATTAAAGATCCCAACTTTAATTTATAATTACGGACAAGTTTAGATTATTTTATTTCAAACATTATCCTCTGCATATAACAATTATATACAATGTTTAAAGTTACATCAAAAAATAATCTAGAGATTTTGATATTTATAAAACATCACATGTATGCAAAATAATATTGAAAAAATTCCTCATTTCATTGATAATCAGCAAAATATTTACATCTTATTTGATTTATGGGCATACATCCTAACAGCGCCAACCACAAGTAGATCAAAAGATACGAACATGAGTCACAAGTAGATCTCCATATTTATGAATAATAAATCAACGCAAACATGAGTCATATCTCCAACATACAGGTATGCATACCTTCAACAATATCAGGATGTCATCCTTTGGTACATCAAAAGAAACAAATCACATATATGGATTTATTATTCATCTTAGGATTTAGATAATCACATATAATTAGTCAAAAGTGAAGTGTTGATTAAAACAATTTCAACTTTGGTACAATCTAATATATATTCCATGAATGGAACTATATAAGTATCTCTTTCCATGAAGTTCCACTCTGACGACGAAGACAGACTATCTCCGTTAGAAAATAGATAACATAATAATCTTATTATAAATAAAGCGGTTAATGTTTTACTTCGATTGCGGATCATATTATTTAGTCTATTATTTTCTTCTACATGTTTTTCACATTATATACACGATTTAAAAATTTAAAATGATAGTCTCAAACTTTCAGTTTATTTATCATACATTCATATGAATGTAAAGAAGACATTACTTGATACATATGAAAAAATAAATAAACATTTAGTTTTTTACATTTATTGTTTATGGTTTATTGCTCCAGTGTGTTTTGGGTTTCTAGTCTTTCCTTGTTTTGGCTGGTTTATCATGTGGTGTATCCTCAGACTAATGTTTTCTGACATTTGCCTCCGTAATGGAATCTCATTTTTAGCAAAAAGGAAAAAAAAAAAAGTTGTGTTTTGGAAATTAGTATATATATTGTTGGAAGTTTATTTTTTAGGGAAAAGTTTGCAGGATTTGATTTTTTTTTTTGGGAAAGTTGTCGAAATTTGTATAATTTGTTGTGTTGAAATAGGTTTAATTTATTTCGGAAGTGAATTATCAATATATTTAGAATATTAATTACTATAAATTATCTTACAATATTCTAATTACTCTTAAAAGCAAATTCTGAGAAATTAAAACATTTTCATCATTATTGTAAAAATTATGGTCATAAGTTGGTAAGAAAAAACATTATTCTCAAATCTATTTTAATCTTAAAAATCATTATTCTTAAGAAAAAAAAGTGTAACAATCATTTAAAAATATATTGTAATACTGGTTTTATAAGGAATTCGTACGATGAAAAAAAGTGTAACAATCATTTAAAAATATATTGTAATACTGGTTTTATAAGGAATTCGTAAGATAGAGGATATTTACATCATTATTGAAAATAGAGAGTGAGAATTTGTAATTTGATAAAATATAAGGTTTGTTTTGTAATTATATTTTTGGAATTTGGGTTATTATTAGGTGTGTGTGACCACATACAATCTCACTGAGATAATGTCAACCTTTAAATTGTACCCTACCAATAAGAAAAATAAGGCCCACTACCGTACCTAACTAAAAAGGCCTTTTGCATTGTTACCAAGATTCACAAATCAATCATTGAACTTTTTTTTGCTTAAAAATTGGTAATTGAAACTTGAGAGAAAGAAGAAAATAAGTTAAGACTTTAGATGAATTAAAATTAATAGGTTAATAGTTTATATAAATTAATAAATATGTTAAATTATTGTTTTCGTTCATAATTTGTCTGGTTATGAATCATAACTTGACAAGTTATTGTCCATAATTGTCCATAATTTGTTTGGTTATGAACTATAACTTGACAAGTTTGTCTATAACTTATTTAGTTATGAATCATAATTTAACAAGTTATGACCTATTAATTTTTATAACTAAAAATTTACCTATATACTTTCTTAAACTTTTTATATATTTTTAACTATTTTCCTTGAAACTTCAAAATATGTTGGGCTAGTGATCCAATTGATAACATCTATCAAATTATAAACAGTCTCTGCCACATGAGAATCACATGACCTTTTCTCAAGGTTGTTAAGAGCCTGTTTGTTTTCGTACGTTTAAAATTATGATTCTAATTCTATTATAATATTTTTCTCTCATAAAATATAAATAAAAAAAGTTCTCATGAATGATTTTTTCACAAAATTTAATTTAAAATCAAAATTATTGTAGACGATTAGTTCATGGATTTAAAATCATGATTCAGAATCATTCTCGATTTACGTGTGTTTTTTGTGAGAGAAAATACTGTAGCGAACTATGAAACATGATTCGAATCAGAGTGCGTTTAGTTGGTGGATTCATGTCATGATTCGAATCATGATTCGTGGTTCACTACAGTTTTTTCTCTCACAAAAAATACACATAAATAAAAAATAATTATGAATTATGATTATAAATTTATAAACTAAACGTCCACTAATTTAAACGCGTGAACCAAACGAAACATAAGTATCTTCTCATAAACCAAATGAAAAAAAATAATAAAAAAAAAGAAACCAAAAACAAAAAAAACAAAAAAACCCATAATTGGCATTAGAACTTTAGAAACACCTCCCCCACAAAGGTGGATCTCCAAGTTCCGCATCACAACGACCCTTCCCTATTAGATCTCCTCATCGCAAGACTCTTCTTACCATCATCAGATCCAGGCGTCACCGTACCTCCTCCGTCGCTAGTTATTGTCGTTGCTTCTTTCGCTTGTCAAATCTCAGACTCACCGCATCCCTATCTGTTAGATCTCGCCGGCGCCACAAGTCTGCTCTTTGGAACTTTGTTCTTTTGGGTTTTGTAATTTTAGGTTGTGTATTGGTGTATTCTTTTTTTGTGGGTTCTAAGTTTTAAGCTTTTTGTTTGAATTTTCTTTTTCTTATCTTATACTGTGATGGGAAGGAAGGAAATTACATGAAATTGCAGCATTTTTCCAAGGTGGGTTCTGGAAGAAAATTATTTTCCAAGTTGATTCCAACCTCAAGTTTGTATTATTTTCGTACTTTGTTTTTTTGTTTTTTTTTTTCCTTTTCTAATGCATGATGAGGGAATATAGCATGTTGCTGTTTCATTCTTTTGGACCAATTCGATCTGATTAATCCACCCAACCTAATCCATTATAACTCAAATTTGACCAATTCGATCAAGAAATCAACCTAATCCACTTCATCTGATTATTAATTAAGTGGGTTTAAGTAGAGTTTTTTTAAACTTAATTTAATCTGAACCCATCTAATCTATTTATATATTAATAAATATTTTTCTACCTCATAATGTGTAATATTTATTTTATATTTTAAATTATTTACTTAAAATTTATTATGTTTTATGTTGTATGGTTTTTATTATTATTTGTTTATTAGTTTACAATTTATATATTTAAACTTGCTTTGCATATATTTTATTTTGTATTAGTTTAGAATTTATGAGATAATTAAAGCTTTATAAGATTGGTATTATGATGAAATTATATATATATATATTATTTTGAATTAAATAATTATTTTTATTTTTATTTTTTATTATGTTCAACCTGATTAACCTACCCAACCCACTCAAAAATATCAACACTTGCTCTTCTTTGTTTCTTTTTTTGGAGCTGATTAGGATTGAATTTGGCGAAAGACATTGCTACTACTAGAGTCGTCCTCTGAGAAATTACCAGACCAAAGTTGCAATTATAAAACTTTGTTTTAAACATTTTTTTTTCGTTCAAGTTAACTTGGACTAAATTTAAAAAGGATTAAGTAATTTTCTTAATTTCCTAGTTATGTTCCTGGCTAACTGGGATAGTTTGGTTCATTGATTAAAATCATGTGATTAAAATTATTTTTGATTTACGTGTATTTTTTATGAGAGAAAATATTGTAGCGAACCATGAATTATGATTCAAATTATGGTTTGAATCTTCCAACCAAACATCCTCTTAGACCAACACATTTTGAAGTTTAAAAGTGTAATAATCGAGAAAGAAAGTTCAGAAACTGATTTACTAATTACGTAAAAATTTAAGAGGTAACAGTGCAAAAAAAAAAAGAAACAAATAAAAATAAGCTAATAGATCATGATAGAGTTTGTGATATTTTAAGGGAGTTTTTTTAATAAAATTAAAAAAATAAACTAATAATATATTTTTATTTTTATACTGTTAAATTTATATTAAAAATTAGGAAAATAGTAGAAAATATGCCAATATGAAAAACTTAAGAAAGTATATAGGCCAATTTTTAGTTATAGAAATTAATAGGCCATAATTTGTCCAATTATGGTTCATAACCAGATAAGTTATGGACAAACTTGTTAAGTTATGGTTCATAGCCAGACAAGTTATGGACAAAAATTGTGAATTATTGACAATAACTTGTCAAGTTATGGTTCATAACCAGACAAACTATGAACGAAAACAATAATTTAACATATTTATTACCTTATGTAAATTATTAATCTATTAATTTTAATTCATCTCAAATTTTAATTTATTTCCTTCTTTCTCACTCTATGAACGAAAACAATAATTTAACATATTTATTACCTTATGTAAATTATTAATTTATTAATTTTAATTCATCTCAAATTTTAATTTATTTCCTTCTTTCTCACTAAAAATTAATTAGTAGGCCCATATTTTGTTTTCGTTCATCCAGTAGGCCCCAAAACTTAAAAGAGAACTGAAGTGGAATTGTACGAGAGACAATTTGTGAGCTCTTTTTTTTTTATTTTAATAATCACAACAATTTGTGAGTTTTTATTGTGAAAAGTTCACTCAATAATTTTGAAAATAACAATGAAAATAACTAAAACACGGAGCAAAGTGGCAACTGACTTCTGACTAGTTGTTAGCTTTTGGTGCATATTCTGCCAACGAACGAACCCAAACAACGCACGGAGGACGAGAGAGAGGAGAGAGAGAGAGCCATTTCTCTGCTATTAACACACCTCCGTTACAGGAAACGCATCAAAACTACACAATTCACGATGGTGGGCGCAATAAAGGCGGCGGTAGGTGACGCGGTGCTGACATTTATGTGGATCTTCTGCGCCTCCACTCTCGGCGCCGTCACCGCCGTGGTTTCGTCGGCGATCGGCGTTCAAGGCCTCCTATGGCCGTCTCTATTCATCACGACTGTCCTCATCTTCCTCCTCGTCTTCGGTTTCTCCTTCATCGGCGAAGTCCTCGGCGGCGCCACCTTCAACCCCACCGCCACCGCCTCCTTCTACGCCGCCGGCCTCGGCTCCGACACTCTCTTCTCCATGGCCCTTCGCTTCCCTGCTCAGGTCTCTCCCCTTCTCTCTCTCTCTCTCTCTCTCTAGGTTTTTGGATTCTAGATATGACATCGTGATTGCCAAACCACATTTATTTCATTGTTTGTGCTGTCCTTAAGTGCTGTTGTTCGAATTCAATTTCGAAACATTTTATGAATTCATCAAACTGTTTTGAATTCTTTGATATCCAGGCCTACTCTCAATTTCATTCCGTTTGGATTTTTGCGGTATTGACGTTGTGTGGTATACAGTATTATATACAAGCTTTGATTTGTCAATGGGAATTTTTAGTGTTGATGTATGTTGGTTTGACAGGCATTGGGTGCTGTGGGCGGAGTTGTGGCCATAAAGGAGGTGATGCCGGAGCAGTACAAGCACATGCTTGGAGGGCCTTCTCTGAAGGTTGACTTACACACTGGAGCCATTGCTGAGGGGGTGTTGACTTTCGTAATGACCTTTATTGTTCTTGTTATTATTCTCAAAGGTCCTCGTAGTCCTCTTCTCAAGATGTGGTTGATTGCCGTCGCTACCGTGGCGATGGTTGTCGCAGGTTCTTCGTACACCGGACCTTCAATGAATCCTGTCAATGTCAGTAATTCATCTCTCCTTGTACTTGGTTGCTTTGTTGCTGATTTATGTCTACAAATTCATCGTACTGATTTAATGGTTTGAATGTCAGTAATTCATCTATCCTTTTATTTGGTTTGCTTTGTTGCTGATTTACGTCAATAAATTCGTCGTACTGATTTAGTGGTTTGAATGTCAGTAATTCATCTCTCCTTTTATTTGGTTGCTTTGTTGCTGATTTATGTCAATAAATTCATCATAATGATTTAATGGTGCATTAATGATGTTTGACTCTCTTTTCATTGCTTTTCTCATGTTGTGTCTCTGGCTGCCAAAATATCTTCTGATTGAGATTAATGTTTGGGTATTTGAATTCTATGCATTTAAACTAAAATTTGGTTGATATTCATTGTTAAAAGACATGCTTTGAAGATCACCTTTTCATTTGATAACAAAAAAACATTTTTTTTTTTCCAGTACCGTACTCTGTTTGCGATACATTGGTCTTATTTAATCCGTCCGTACTGTTTTAGCACACAACTAAATTATATTCGGTTATTCCTTGTTGTTGTCTTTCCATTTTGACACTTTTCCAACTGATTAGAAACTTCGTAAGCTTTGGAAATTGTATTTTCTTTAGCGTAGATTTGGTTATGAACACATGTAAGCTGACTGAAAGTAACGGAACGCTGTAGGCAAATTATTCCATACACATTTTGTATGCTAAAGGATGATAGTTGACAAATTCTTCTAATTTTGCTTCCCCTAATAACTTTTATTTGGAAGGATATGATAATTGTGTCGTGTTTTAGAGATAAGATTGAGTTCAAAAGGTCTTTCTTTTTAACCATCAGGGAATCCTGTTTTGTTGATTTCTATACCTTTTGAGTTCAGTATGGCATATTGTTTGAAATTGATGACCTCTTCTCAGCCCTTCCCGAATCATAGCACTTGATATCTACGGATCGTTAAGGATCTCCGTTTAGAGAGAACTTTTAGCTTATGGACCACTCCTTAAATAGTTATGTATTGATTGGATTGCTACGACATATGTTCAATGTTTGACTTATCTAGATATCAAAAAATACATTACTCAGACTTCACAAGTTCAACTAGAATAAGTGACTAACTATTTGATTTTTTACAAACTTATTTGCACCTTGAGACTAGACGAAATTGGTCATAACTTTTATTGCACTGGAGGGAAACATTGGCCATATGCTCTATTGGAAAATAGTGATATTAATATTGCAAAATTCTTATAGCCTTCTGTTTTAAGTTTCTCTCCAAATCACTTAAATCCTAACATGGAAAAGAAATATGAAACGTAAGCTATGAGCTAAAGGAAAAAATTTATTCCAATTACCAAACTTGCCTACATTTCCTAAATGCATGACAAAGAGAAAATGATTTTCATTTCTCCTTAAATTTTTCTTTCTAAACTTGCAAGTTGAAACATAAAATCGAGCATAAAATCATTTAGTGGTGAGTGTATTTATCGTCATAATTAATCAGGCAATCCTTTCTTGCTGGAGATTGCATGGTAGAGAATCTCTTTGTTATAGTGGAGAATTCATTTTTCCTTTTGCATCACGCTGAATCCATTCAATGAAGCACAAAACTTGGTCATTCGCAAGGTAGGTGACCCTAAGAAATTGAACCCCATGGCCCATATCATTTGGGAGCAAATGACATGCCTAACTGCTCAACGTGTGGGGTCTAGCGATGACTCCACTTTCGAACTTGGGTCTGCTAAGCAGGTTTTGGGGAATATCACAAACTAAACAAGAAAAGGACAATCAAAGGGTTTAGGAGAAGGAATAATGTAGCAAAATCTGACCTCAATATTAATAGCTCAAATAGATATTGGTCACTATTATTTGTCAATTACCTTTAGAAATTTCGTCAAAAATATAGTCACCAATAAGTTTCTTGCTCACCAGAGACATATTTACAGAAAGTAAACCTTTTTGGTCTTTAGTTCAGTAGTCAGTTAAGCTATTTGCCACAAACTCTCGGAGATTTCTGTTTGACCAGATTGATAGATTTGACTGCCTAGCTGTGTAATTTGGATTCATCTAGTAAGAATCGACTTTTCAATTAGAATCCTGCTTGTGTCAATCTGTGAACTTCAAGAATGCAAAAAAGGTAGGAATATTTTTAGTCATGGGAAAAGTATCGATTGTGGTATTTTTATAAGATCTTTGTGGGGGAGTCTAAGCTTAAAAATGATAACAGATGATTGGTCAAATCTTTTTTAGCAGAACGTCCCTGATAAAAACTTGTGATCTGGTTGTTTGTGCTCTGGACTAGTCTCCAATACTCTCTTTTGCAATGTCATATGCTCCCTTTATTCCCTTTTTCCTTCCTCTTTTCTCTCATACCAAGCAGCTCATTTTTTCCATGTTCTCTCCATCAGTCCCTCTGCTCCCCCTCCATCTTTCCACCTTTCGCCACTACCAAACAAAGCGTAAATGGGGTAAGTTTGTATACTTAAGTTAAAGATCCACGTCTCCAACCTCTCTGTATAGGTCTTCTATATTAGAACTTTGGGTCACGGACAAAGTTTAGGGCTTTTATTATTTTTTAAAATTCTCTTCTAGGATTTGTCTGTAATTAGATTTCTGCTAGATTATGGATGAATAGCTCAACAAGAAAGTAAAGACTTTTGTCAATGTTTTTTGGGACGCAAACTCATCTCTTGTTATGTTTCAATGCTTTTCCCTCTCTATTGCCCTCTTTTCGATCTCCGCTTGTTTTTCTTTTTGTATATTGCTTGCTTCAAAATTCAAATACAAAAAACAATTAGGCGTTCTTGTTTCTTCATTCTTCAAGTAGGGCTCATGCTTGATTTTTGTTTCTTTTCTTTTCTTCCCTTTTCTTTTTATGGATATGTAATTGTCTCATATCACGGGGAAGCCTAACAAGATGCATAATCTACTACTATACTGTCTTTGCAGGCCTTTGGTTGGGCTTATGTGAACAACTGGCACAACACATGGGATCAGTTTTACGTTTATTGGATTTGTCCCTTCATAGGAGCAGTGTTTGCTGCCTGGTTCTTCCGTGCTCTGTTTCCCCCACAAGTCAAAAAACAAAAGAAGGCCTAAAGAGCACATTAGCTCCTTGGCCATGGTCGTTAGTCGGTAGCCAGCCGGTAATAAGCAGCTTTCTTCCTTTGCTACTACTCTTTTATCTGTTTATCATCTCCTTAACGAGTAAGAATGTGATCCGACTTGTCGAGGAAATAGAATAGAGCATTTGCTTCCTTTTAAGTTTGTGGTGGCATGACTTTTCTATGTTTGATCAGAACACTGTTAATATCTTGGTTTAAGTTGCAGGTAGTTCTGGGGGTTCTTTTCAATCCTCCTTCATTTCCTTGTTTTTATTGTGATACACCCATTGGTATGATATACTTCTCCGCGAGGAATGTCATTTATCGTGACCAAATGATATAACGTGTTGAAGTGACTATGTAACATGACATTTTCTCTTTGTAGCAATGACTTTGTAAGAGTCCATTTAACAATAAAACTATGTAATGTGTACAACAAGAATAATTTATTCCTCATACTAAGACACCTTTGCAAAGTTATTATTACATAGGATAAATATAATATTATGTTACAATAGAGGACCGGTCTTTTGCAAAAGATTGATGATAAAGCACCTTAATTTTATTCTATACAAATATTGTCTTTAGCCATAACAAAATAACAAGCAATTGTCACGTCACTTGGTATAGTATAAATTCTTAGAATTTATTTCTCTATGTCTAAACAGCCCGGCTTTGCGTTTGTTGGGCAGATCTATTTATGCCATGTTTGAAAGGATCTTCTCTCAGGTTTTTTTTTTTTTTTTTTTTTTTTTTTTGGGGGGGCTTTGTAGATTTCGTTGTTGCATTTGTTCTTTTTTTTTTTTTGCCTTAATTTAGATTAAGTTGGTCATAATCAACATAAAAGAAAAGTGCCATAACCACATGGTCATCTGAATACCTTTTTCTCATTCAATACCTTGGAGAGGAGTCGCCAAAAGTGCACTTACTTTAGAGGGTATTGCGACTGCATTGAATTCATATGAAAGCATCTTTAGATTTAAGATTTTGAACTGTCTTTATTTCATTCGGTTTTTTTTTTTTTTTTGTGGCCTGGCTAAGTCAATCATGTTTGATTAATTGTCTGCATGAGATTTGAGAAATTAGGTGTGGTGGCGAAACGTCTTTCAATAAGTGTTACTATATCATATATCCCCTTGACTATCCCCGAATAATTGTCATATCATGTTAATATAACAACCTAGCCTTATAAATAGAAATTAAATACTCAAAACACTTTAACAGATAAACGAAGTGTCAAAAATATGGTTTGAGGAACAACCAAGGGACAAGAAAATTATACACAACTTATATCTATAAAGATTGTCATCTTACATAGTGCCCAAAATTTTAGAGTATAAGCTCACAAAAGGCTAAATATAATTGGTGTTTACTACCATATGGGTCATGAATCACATGGCCTCTTAATCTTGTAAAATCATATCAAAATAAAAAAAAATTATATATATATATATATAAATTTAAGGAATAAATTCATCAAAGTCCCTCAATTCTTTTCTTTCTTTAGAATTTGCTCCTGTAGTCAAATTTTTTTCATAAATAGGCCCTCAACTGAAAAAGTATCTTATAAATGGTTCATTGTAAAAATTTTAAATGGAAACTGTTAAATTAGAGAGTGGTTATGATTTTTGAGTTATTTTAAAGGTTTAATACCACTCTTATACTTTTTCTTATTTGAGATCTCTAACCTGCTTTACTTCTCTGAAACTAGTTATTGAACTTCTTTTTCACTACAATTAATTTCTAAATTGTTATCTTTTGTTGTTTGTATCAAATTTCATCTGAGTGAATTTACGGTTTTAGGTCCTCCTGATAATCCTAACGCTAAGAAGGAAGAGTTTTAAATTCTATCTACTTAATAAAAAATAGTTTAGTTAGTTTATAAGAGACTTTCTTCGGTAAGCCAGCCTATTAATATGAGTAAAGACTGTTAGATTTGATTAACATCACATTAGATTAAAAACAATATACAGAATTAACAATTTCTCATATAAATTTAAAGGTTGAAAAATAAAATATTACCGGTAGTTAATCTTTTTCACTTCTATTAGAAAAAATTCTATTTTATGAATTTTATAAAACATATATAATTCAAACAAAACTCAAAAAAGGAAAAAAGAAAAAGCACTAATGTTAGAGGAAAAGAAGATCAGCAACTCGTTATAGAGAGAAAAAAAAATTCAAAAATTGATTTAGAGAAGGAAAAAAAAATCTTTAAGGAGAAATTCAAAAAGAAATCTTTAAGGACGTCTCAAAAAATAAAAGTTGAGTATTATTAAATCCTTAAAATAACACAAAAATCATAACAACCGTCCAATATAACGGTTTCCATTCAAAAATTTGACTGAGAGGCCATTTATGACATATTTTTTGAGTTCAAATACTATATATAGGATAAATTTAACTACTAGGACTAATATAGAGAGAAAAGAATCCGTAGACGTCTCATGAATTTATTCTTAAATTTAACAAAATTGGATATATATGTAATTTTAAAAAAAAATTATACACCGGTTTGTTTTTTAAAACATGGTACACTGGTTTTTCTGATTTGAGATGAAATTTTCCTTTCCCAAAAATAAAAAATAAAAAATAAAAAATAAAAATTGTGCACCGATATTTATATATACATATCACAGTAAAGGTTTACCATCAAATTATTTTGTAACGCATAGCTTTCTCTCTTGTTCTTATTAGGGCGTGTTGGCACTTTCCCATTTCCAATCCATAATAAAATGGTTAAAGCTTTGTTGAGGCATCTCTTGATTGTAAAGTTTTTGAATATTTTATTTAAAATTATAAACATCACGAGAGATTTCTGTAATTCATGTCTTCATGGCCACAAGTCCTTTTGTGAAGATCAATAAGAAGACGTTTAGTTGATGGATTCAAAATCTTGATTTAGAATTATTTTTAATTTACGTGTATTTTTTATAAAAAAAAATACTGTAACGAGTCACGAATCATGATTCAAATCATGACACAAAAAGGCCCGTTCATTTCGCCGATTCGAGTTTAGAATTCGAGTTTTGCTACAGTAAAAAGCTCTCAGAAACAGTCACATCTAACTTTTTTACTACAGTAAAAAGCTCTCACACAAAATCACATCTCAACTTGAATTATAAACTCGAATCAGCGAAGTGAACGGGCCCTAAAAATCAAAGGCATCCTAAAAAATATTTTCCATATCAATGCTTCATATTCTGTCAGTACAAGTCAAAATTTTCGTTGACATTTTTGCTTTTCTTTCGGTAGTAGGTGAAGTAAGCTACAAATTATATGGTTTTTTTGATAATAAAGTTTTGGGTAACTTACATAAATGTCTATTTTGTGCATTTAAAATCTAAAAATACATGCCTTTTTATTTATTTACAAAACTGTAAGCTATTATATATAAAGACATTTATATCCTCCTATAATGAAAAAAGGGAAAAATGAAACATCAAAATTGAAAAGAAAATAAACAAAATAAAAAAGAAATATCCACGAATGTTTTACACCTATTCAACATTAATATTTTTCAACATTTATATTTGCAAAAAATAAAAAACTCTGCCCTAAAGTTCTCCAACCACGACATATCCTCCAAATCCCCTCCGTCCTAGAATCAATTTTGGCCGATGAAATTGAACCCACCATCAAAATGAACTCAGACCGCCCCTCAAATTGGAACTTTGATGAGAAAAAAATTGCCACATGTTGATATCCGATTTTGTACTACGCTCATTTAAGAGTCCAAGCCCAACCTTCGAGTCATGTGATGTCATTAGGCTCACTTCGTGGACTCTAGTCACACTCAGAGAACCTACGTAGGTCGTAGTTTGGTGGGTCATATGTGATCACGTAAGGTTATTTATCATTATTTTAATATTAATTTAAGTCCCACTTGGGGGTTTTTAATAACCGAATTAAATATAAATAGGTGACAGAGAATTAAAGCTATTTGGTAAGCCAAATTTTGACTGAAGATAATGCATCTACATCATTTCTAATGAGTAGAACAACATTTAACAACAGAAAAACTACCTTCCGGTCTTTAATATGCTTATAAACATAAAGTTCATCCATATTTTTCTGGAATCCATAAGTTTTGACTACTTCGTCAAATCTTTTATTACAAGACTAAGAAGCTTGCTTTAATCTATAAATAAATTTAAGCAATTTGTAAAATTTTCCCTCTTGATCCTTTAGTCATAAAGTCTTCTGGTTGTAATAGATAGATATTTTCCTCAAGATAGTCATTCAAGAATGTCGTCTTGACATCCATTTGTCATATCTCGTAATCAAGAGCAGTTGCAATTAATAAGAGAAATTCAGATGGACTTTAGCATGGCTACAAGCAAAAAGATTTCCTCGTAATCGATTTCCTCTTTTTGCATGTATTCTTTAGTTATCAATCTAGCCTTATAGATTTTGACCTTCCTATATGCATTCCATTTACACGTAATAGGTTTTATCCCATCAAGAAGCTCTACATGTTCCCAGACGTGATTAGAATCTATTGATTCTATTTCAGCTTTCATGGCTCCAGTCTAGAGTTTTGCATCAACATCCTCCATGGTCTCTTTGTGTTCCAAAGTTTTGCATCACCACCTAATTTGGATCGACTGCCATTATTACTTTACCCAATTACTTTTCAACCTTAGCTTGAAAGTCCCTGAACTTGTCAAAAGATTTGCTCTTTTGGTGCAATAGGTACACATAACCATATCTCAAATAATTGTCAATGAAAATGACATAATACTTGTACCTTTCTCGTGCCTTGACATTCATGGGACCACAAACGTTAATATGCACAAGTTCTGGAACCCCTTTGACCCTACTACTCTTAGACCCAAATGGTCTTTTAGTCTTGCCCTCCAAATAAGATTCACACTTTGGTATGGACTCAACCTCTAAGAAACTAAAAGGTCCATACTTTCTCAACCTCTGTATTCTGTTTAGGCTAATGTGACCAAGTCACAAATGTCAAAGATGTGTTTTATTAGAGTGAGAAGTCTTACGTTTTTTAGTTACTGTTAACTTCAGTGTTATGCAGTGAGTCTACCTTATGTTTAATAAAGTATAAATTATTTTTACATCCATCCATCACAGATAAAAAACTTGCTTTTACTAATCACAACTTTATTGTTAAAAGAAAGTTAATAAGAGTCTTTAAATAAACAAGTGACAAAAATAAGATTTCTCTCAAACTGAGGAATATAAAACAGTCTCACAAAACTAAATGCCTATAACTATCAAAATAAAGACGGACATCTCTCACAACTTCATCCAACACAAGAATTCCATCACTCATCCTTAACATGAAGTTCTCATTTTGAAGACTTCTCATTTGTTTGAACCCATGCAGAGAAACATACACATGATTAGTCGATCCAGAATCTATGACCCGGGTATCACTGGATTCTTCAACTAAACATGCCTTAATAATTAAAAGATTGCACTTACTTCATTTGTCTTTAAAGGCCATGTAGTCATTGTAATTCTTCTTCATGTGGCCCACCTCCTGCAATGAAAGCACTTAACCTTATTCAGCTTATTCTTCTTCTTCTTCTTCTTCTTCTTCTTGCCCTTAGTTTGCGAAACAGAAAAATTCTCCTTCTTAGCTTCCTGCTTCTTCTTTCAATTCCCTGGAGCGAGTTTAGAGGAAGATATCTCAACCAAGTTAGCTTCTAAATCATTTGACCCGCCCTTGATCATTCTTTCAAAGGCATGTACTTCTTTCATTAACTCTATCATGATCATGTTCTGTCCAGTGCTAAGATTAAACGAAGCCTTAAACATAATATATTCATTTTACAGAGTCTCCAAGAACATGGTTATTTGAGACTCAACATCGATGTCGGCTCTATTAGTCTGAGCTTCAACCAAATAGCTCATCACCTTCATCATATGATCTTTGACGGAAGATCCCACATTCTGTCTGCAGTTTGCGAGGTTACGTAGAGCCTACTGCTGCTTCTGTGTAGCTTGTCCATGGAACATGTCCTTAAGATTATCCATAATATGTATAGTAGTTCGATAATTCTCATTTTGTGCTTGAAGTACACTGGACACACTTGCCATCATATAGCAATGACCATATCATTTGAGTTCTTCCAGCGTTAGTACGCCAAGAACACCTTATTAAGAGCATCAACAGCAGGTTCAGGAGGACAATGTGTGTTTAGTTGAATTCTAGTTTCTAAAAGGTTAAGACACTATTTAGGTTCCTTTTCTAATCGGTGAAATTCTCGCCAATGAAAGTGTCTATTATTGAGAATGGTGTCCTAAAAGTATGAGATGCAATACATGATATTATTATTTATTTAATAAAAATAAAAATTTCATTATTTATGTACATGTATTTTTTAATACTTTATGAATATCATTGAAAATTCCATGATTATTTATGTGACCTTAAGTATTGCTTATAAGTATTATATACTAGAGGATAATATTTAAGAATAATAATTGAAATGAGTCCATAATGAATTTAATTAAAGTTTGGAATCGTTTAGAATCTTTAATTAAAATACTATTAATACATATCATTCTCATTAAAAATAGAATGAGCTTATCTACATTGTTGATATGAAAGGATATCGAATGAGTGTATTTTACATAATGAGATTATGTAGAATTAAGACAAGACATAATATGAATTTCAGATAATTTTGTTAAGAATATAAATTCTAATTGAATCCACTCATGGTCATATAAAGAATTATCTTAATCATAAATTCTTAACAAACTCTTATTTATAGATTCATGTCTTTTGACTTTTTCCTTACGGATTTCGAGTATACTTACTTCTTGTATCTTGGAGACATATGAAGTAGGTGGCCGTGAATGTTAATGTTACGCGATAGAATCCATTCTTTCTTGAGAAAGAAGTAGATAAATGATTCTTATGCAGTGTTGATTCAGTACTTAGATTAGTAGAAGCACTCTAATCCATGAATTTGTTTTATGAATCACTATCCATTAGAGAATCAATGGTACTTAAGGATAAATATGTAATTAGAGAGATTTAACGGATTTCATTTAGCTCTAATTATGAATTATTTATATATGATCGATCTATATGAAGTGACTATATCAGATGGACATTTCACGGATGTAAATAGATGTCTATAATAGCAAGAGTGCAATTCTAAAGTTTATATTAGAGTCACTTTAGAATTAATAAATTATTAATTTTATTGGAGCTTGATATTATAGGTCTATGAGTCCTTGCATCGTCCTTGTAATTTTACTAGACACTAAGTGTAAAACATGAATTTAAAATTATGAAATTATAAATTAAATCACTTAAAAATAATTAATTGAGAATTAATTAGATATTAAACAATGTGATTATTTAATTTGAATTTTAGAACACACATGTGGTGGGGACCACATGAGGAGCACGCCTATGGTAGAGAGAATTCTAGTGGGATTTAGTTGCTTCATCTCTAAGTTATCCAGTTTACTTGTTAAACAAGTTATCCAATTGGAATTCAAATTAGTTTGAAGTTTGACTTTAAAGTAGAATTTGAATTTGGGTCAAAATTAGACAACAGAATAAGGAGGAAATTCTTCTCCTCTTACTGGATAAGATGGCGCCTATGACAGGGAGAAATCCATGTGGTGTCGAATTCTCATACTGATAGGAGAAAGAAAATTGTTCCAAAAATAATTGAGAATATTATTTGATTTTAAATAGGATTCAAAATTAAATTAATCTATCATTTTCTTAGCCTTATCTTTTTGAGATAAGATTAGAATTCTACCAGGAATCTGATAGGTACTCTATAAATATGAGATAATAGAAAATTAGAGAACACAATTTTTCTCCTTCCTTTATGTGATAGGCGTGTAACACAGTGGTTATGGGCGTGTAACATTCTGCTAGTTGGCGTGTAACATAGTGGTTATAGGTGTGTAACATTCTGCTAGTTGGCGTGTAACATGCTAGCGACTGACGTGTAACTTTTTCATTCACTTCCTTGTGCATGGTGGGTAACTTGGCTATTATAGGCATGTAATACGCAGTTAGTTAGCATATAATCTTGCTGGAGTGGGCGTGTAACATTGAGAGAAAAACAGAAGAAAAATTCTTCATTTCCCAATTCCACATCGTACATGAGTTGATGTTTTTGGATGACTTATAAATTGAGTGATAACTATTTTTTCTTATTTTCAGGTGTGCCCATACATATGCTCTTTGTAGAATTAAGGAATTGACGAGAAAGATTCTTAGTGATATGAGAACTGGAGCATTAGATTGTTCATGGTCAAAAAATTTAAATTATTATTCTAATCAGTCGCTAGGTATAATTCATGTTCTAAATTAATTAGATTAATTTATTCGTTATAAGTTAATATATTCTATAGCGTTCTTAAAAGTTTTATAAAAAAAATTTTTAGACCCGATCCGAGTTACCGCGCTTCTGCACCCGAAATCGTTTCAGAAATCGACATCTATTTAGTATTAAAGATAAAGCACTCGCATACATTTTGATATACAATAAATATTCATATAGTATAAACAAACTTGTATAATAAATATTTAGTAATAAAATATATATATATATATATATGCAAAATTTTACGATGACTATAAAAGGTCAAAGAAAAAAGAAAGTCCAAAAAACAAAGGGTCCGTTTGGTTATGTTTTTAAAATGATTTTATTTTCAGTATAAAAGTGAATATGAGATTATTTTGAAAATCATTTTATGATTCATTCTGAAATTACATTTGGTTGGGTTTTAAAGAGATTTTTTTGAGTATAATAAAAATGTGAAATCGTGTTTGGTTATATTTATAAAATTTTGTTTTGAGTACATGTAATTAATAATCTTAAATGAATATATTAAATAATTAATAATCACTTAGAAATAAAAATTAATATATTAATAATATAATAATAATAATGGATATTATCATTAACGAGTACATTAGTAATTATATTATATATAATAAATTAGTATGTTAAATAATTAAAAGATAGTAATTAATAATCGATTATAAGTAACTACTATATTAATAACTAGAGGTGTCAAATGGGCCGGGCCGTCCATGGACGGCCCGGCCCAGCCCGTAATAGTGCCTGATTCGGCACGGCCCGGTTCGTTACTATTACGGGCCGTGCCGGCACGGTACATGTAATGGACTAGGGCTGGGCCTCAACTTCTCAGCCCGCGGCCCAAGCACGTGAAGGCTCGCGGCACGGCCCTTATTCGGCCCGACCCAAGCCCTGATTCGGCCCTTATTTGGCCCGGCCCAAGCCCGCGAAACGGCCCACGAAGAAGCCCATTTCATTTGGTCCAGTGGGCCCTTCGCGGGCCCAACGGAAAAAAACTGAATTTTAACCTAAAAATCCCCTATAAATACCCCTTAATTCCACCATAAATCCCACACAACAATTCACTCTCATCTTCTCATCTCACTCTCATTCTATCTCTCAACTTGTCTCTTTGATTTTGATTCTAAGCTTTTTTCTCGCGTTCATTCATTTTCTAGCTCTTTCATTTACAAAGTTGAATCAAGTTCTATCAATTTCTAGAAAATGGCCTCACCAAACTTCCCTGATTTCACTGCTCTTCCTGAGCTTGGTGAGGATACATTTTTTGAGGAAGAAATGATGCCTTCCAACCCCACCCCCACTGAACTAGAAAATGCTCCGGTGGATAATGCTTTAGTATACAACGAGGAAGCTGGAGAACGCAGCAGAGGAAAAAGACCGCGAACTTCTCCGGCATGACAGCATTTCACCGAGGAGCCCCGACCAAATCCAAAAATAGGTGAGATGGAAATTCGTGCGGTATGTAAATATTGTAAAAAGTACTTTTCTAATAAAAAGGGTGAGGGTACTTGTCATCTGGATATACATTGGAAAATATGTCTACCGTTGCACCAAGGTGGGAGTGTGGACTCCCGCCAACAAACACTATCACTCACATCACATGGGTTACAAAATTTTACATACGATGCACAACGTGCTCGTGAGGCACTAGCTAAATTTTTAGCTAGTGCCGAATTGCCTCTTTCTTTTGCAGATGATGCCTCCTTCGAAGAATTCATCCAGACAGCCTTTTGCCCACAATTTAAACGGGTAAGTAGAAACACAACTCGTTCTGATTGCATGAAAGTTTTTTATGCAATGAGACAATCTCTTGTTGATAATTTTAGGACTTTTAATGCTACTGTGTCTTGCACTTCTGATCTGTGGGAGGGGTGTAATAAAACTGGATATTTATGTGTCACAGCGCACTACGTTGATGACGATTGGATTTTACAAAATAGAATAATTGGTTTTACAAAATAGAATAATTGGTTTTCGTTTATGTCCATATCCTCATAACGCAACAGCTATTTTTAGTACAATAATGGAAATTTTTGGGTTTTATGGGATAAAAGATAAAGTTTTAACAATTACTTTTGATAATGCGTCAGCTAATACAGCTGCAATTAATCTATTTAAACGTAGTTTGAAACC
>NW_010357566.1:113178-137507 GCF_000414095.1 Morus notabilis
AAAATAGATATGCAACTAAGTATTACTGACGCTAAGAAAATGTTAGAAAAAGTTTTTAGTTTGTATGAAGCAAAATATAGCACAGGTCAAAAAGAACAGGGAACTTCGTGATCAACTACCAGTTTGGGGCCTAAAGGATCGTCATGGAGTTTTTTGAAGAAGAAAGAGAAAACGGCAGGATCGTCCTCAACACAAGCGTCTACGGAACTAGTCAAATATTTTGAAGCAAATTTTATAATCGATGACAACAAACTAGACATCTTACAGTGGTGGAAGAGCAAGACAGATCATTTTCCAACACTGTCCATAATAGCTCGTGACATTCTGACAACTCCAGTGTCAACGGTAGCATCGGAGCAAGCTTTTAGCGCAAGCAACCGAATTCTTGACGAGAAGAAGCAGAATGCATCTAGATATCTTGGAGGGACTAATGTGCGTTAAAGACTGGGAAGATGCCAGAAGACGAAAATAATAATACACAAATGATTCGATGCAAGAATATTTTTCTTACTTAGAAATAACAGAATCTTCTGGAAGCACTTAGGTTTGTAATTTACTATTCCTAGCTACTGCACTCTTTTTTCCTTCGCTAAGGTTTTGTCCCGATCTCCCCACGGGTTTTACTTAGCAAGATTTTTAACGAGGCAGTCATTTATGTGTACTCCTATTACGTTAATTCAATAAAATCACATATTTAGGGGCATTTGATATTTTTTTAATTAAATTTAAAAAAAAAATACAAGGGCCGGGGCCGGCCCGTGAAGGGCCTGGGCCTAGGCCCGGCCCGGCCCTGGCCCTTATGGACTAGGGCCAAGGGCCTGGACCAGGCCTGAGTTTTTCTTCTCAGGCACGGCCCAGGCCCGTGATGGGCCTGGGGTCAAGCGTTCCGTGCCGGCCCGGCACGGCACATTTGACATCACTATTAATAACGTACTCATATTTAATAGTTTATATTTAATTAATTAGTGTATTAATAAAAAATAATTAGCATATAAATAATTTATTAATATTCTATTTACTAATTACATAATTAGCTTTTAGTCACATAATTAAATAATTAGTTAATTAATTATTAATATTTATTTAATACTATATTATTTGATATATTAAATGACCACTTTTTGGTAATTATTATTAAATAATTATTAATTGCTTATTATAAAATATTAATTAGTATTGAAATTAGTATATTACATAATTAATAATTATAATTATTAATTGAGTAATTATTGTTTGTGTTTTATTTATCAACTATTTACTAATTAATAGATTATAATTGATGTAATCTATAATTTTGATGTAATATATAATTGATATATTAATAATTAGTTATTTATTAATAACATATCATGAATTATTCTATTATTAATATATTATATAATCACTTTTTGACAATTAATCTTTAATTAAATAATTAACTACATTTATCATCTTTATTCATAAATTACAAATTAATAATAATAAATTAATATTAATTAATAATTAAGTATTTTCTTTCTATTTATTAGTTATTAGTCATATTTATTTATTAATTATTAATTAATATGTTGTATAATTAGTAATTAATAATAATTATTTAAGATAACTTTGTTGATAAGTACTAGAAAATGAAAACGGAAAAAGGAAAAAAACCTTAAATTATTTTCTACTTCTTTCATGAAAATCATTCTCATTTACTGTGTTTAGAATTGTTCTTGTTTTTATTTTTTACGTTTTTCGAGAAATAAAAAATGAAAACGATTTTAAAACGAAGTTTGACACAATTAAAGACAAAAAACGGAAATGAAAATGATTTTTCAGTTTAGTGTAAAATGACTTTTAGTCATTTTTCATTTTTTGTTTTCGTTCTCCTCTCTCGAGTAGAGAGAGAGACATTAATGGGTTTTTTATATTAAAAATAATCTCTTGATAAAATTATATGACGCATTTTCAAAAATGATTTCTGTCTGAAATTAAAAACGTTTTCATTTTTATTTTCATACAAAAAATAAAATCTTTTTAAAACACATTTCAAACGCACCTATTATTTTTTTTATTTTTTATTTTTAAAATATTTATTAAACAAATGCAATTTATAAATCGTTTTCATTTTTGTAACTTAATTTTGTGATTTAAAAGATATGTAAAAACGTTTTTAAAAAAAAAAAAAAAAAAGTTCGAAACGCACCCAAACGTTTTTCCCATCCTGGAGGAGTAGACTTCCGCTTCTTCCTTTCAATTTAATTTCCATATTTTTATTTTATTTTATTATTTTTCTGATTTCTGATCACTCGGCATTTGGAGGTTCTTTTGGACTCCTTTTTAACTATCCTTTCTACATTTCACTCAAATTCTGTTATTTCTTATATTCTCAGCCGGGCATTTTAACAAACGCAAGAGACGCAAAATTCTCCGATCGCCGATCGCCACCGGCGTTGCCTCGCCGGGGTTAGAACTCGGAAGATCCATTCGGTAAATTTTTGAAACTCCAATCGATTTCATCGATTTTTGTCTGCATTTCATCCGAATCACAACAAATATCCGTGATTTTGGCATTTTCTGATCTTGCATTTCGCAATTTCTGTGTCAAAACTCGGAATTCGAAATCCAGAAACCACCAAATCCTTTCGCCCTATAAGAGCAGAGCTGGAGACTGTGCAGGATTCAAAGCAGAAGGCTCCGCCCGCGGCCGCCACGGCTGCCGCTGCCCACGGTCAGATCCGGTACCGATCTCCGTCGTCCGCCGAGCTTCTCGAGAACCAGACGAATTCTCCGCCGTCGGATCAAGACAACAACCATCACCACCACCACAGCTTCTTCGAAGCCGACAAGATGCTGAAGCGTCCCGGCGGCGGTCGCCTCGTCGGTCATGATTCGCTCCGCGACAAGATCCAGAGATACAGAGGGATTCTCCTTCTCGTCTCCGTCCCTCTGCTCCTCGTCTCCTTCGTCGTCTACGTTGCGCCTCCGCGATCTTCTTCTTCTTACCTCAAGGACTACTCCATGGCTCACACGAAAGTTCCTCAGGCTCTCCTCAGATCGACCACTACCTCTTCTTCGGCGTCGTCGAAGAACTCTTACGCGGTTATTTTCGACGCCGGTAGCTCCGGTAGTCGCGTACACGTCTTCAGCTTTGACCGCAACCTCGATCTCGTCCCCATTGGTGACGATCTCGAGCTTTTCGAGCAGGTTAGCTTTTTATTACTACGAACAATGGGCTTTTTTTTTTTTTTTTTTTGGTTAATTTTTTTAAAATGAATTTGCAATGCAGATAAAACCAGGACTAAGCGCGTACGCAAGTGATCCCAAAGCTGCTGCTGAATCTTTGATTGGCCTCCTTGATAAAGCGGTAAATGTGGTTCCAAAGAATCTTCGCGCGTCGACTCCTGTTCGTGTTGGGGTGAGTTATTTACTCGATTTCTTTTCACATTTTCCGCTTCCTGCGATTTCTCTTGTTCTTGTTCTTTTAAAATTTAGAAACTGGAACTAATTTGAACTGTTGTGATACTGCAGGCAACTGCTGGGTTGAGGTCTTTGCCAGGAGATACCTCTGAACGCATTTTGCAAGCGGTACTCTCCGTTTCTTCATTGCACAATGATACATATTGCGAAAAATTTAATCTTGAACATCATTGAATGGATATATGACAACATTCTGTGTGTTTTGTAAAACTGTTTTCTAATGATGCATACCATTTTCCTTCGTTTGTCTTTTACATGTGCTTATCTCGGTAAACATGTATTTTATGGCGTCTTAATGGTTTTTAGTTCTTACACTTCTAAAACTCTTTTATCTTAAGGTTAGAGATCTACTGAAAGACAGAAGTACCTTCAAACTTGAGTCAGACGCTGTTTCTGTTATTGATGGAACTCAAGAAGGATCCTATCAATGGGTATGATTTGTGATGTTTAGTTCTTTCCTATATGGGTTTTGATTCAGTTATTGATGTTTTTGTTGTTACTTAGATGCATATTCTACTAATATGTTTTTTGAATGAGTTCGAATGTATGCTAAATTTAAATTCCTAAGGAATCTTAATGGTAAGTCGACCACACGTTATGTTTTTTTTTATAAGAAAAACTTTATTGATAGAATCAATAAACTAGGTCAGAGGATAAGGTATCCTCAAAACCAAGGAAAACAAAAAGGCCAATAGCTGACCAGGTACAAAAATGCAAAAACACAACAATAACTTTCAAATCAGTTGCCTATTACATCTTTCTAATTCAAAATGACCAAAGAAAACGGGAATCCTTTAAATGCTTTATCTGAAGCAGCCCATGTTGACGCGGGGAACTTTGCCTTCTCAAAATGATCCACTATCTCCATTTCCTTCTCCTCAAAAATCTGGGCGTTCCTTTCCATCCGCAAAGTCCATAGTATTGAAAGCACC
The DNA here is from genome assembly GCF_000414095.1 of Morus notabilis. Lineage (NCBI taxonomy): Eukaryota > Viridiplantae > Streptophyta > Magnoliopsida > Rosales > Moraceae > Morus > Morus notabilis. Next base: position 117,552 of record NW_010357566.1, read on the forward strand.
ATACTATTCGATAAAACTCTGGCCTTTTTGTTTGAACCGAACCCCACCACTCTCTCAACCAGCAAAGAACCACAATTTGGTGGAATTGCCCAACAAAATCCCGCGTCCAAACTTACTCTGTTCCAAAGTGATCTGGCAACCCTACAATGAAGCAGTAGGTGATCAATAGTTTCTTTATTATCCCTGCAGAGCATACACCAAGATGGGGAAAGCACCATATGTGGGTTTCTCTTCTGCACCCTATCACAAGTATTAAGTTTCCCATGAAAGACCAACCAAGCAAAAACTTTAATTCTATGGGGGACACAAGTCTTCCAAATGAATTTAGAAGGTTCGAAATCTGGCATATCATTTCTATCCGCTAAAGAACTAAAAAAGGATCGACAAAAAAACCTAAGGGATCACACAACCACACTCTACAATCAAGAGAAGATGAACTAAGTGAAGCAGAGTTAAGAACTTGAAGTAGAGAATGCAGATCCTCTACCTCCCTATCATTACTAGATAATGATACAATATCATAAATGAAAGCGTTTGGAAGATCAGAAAGTCTAAAGAGCCGAGGAAATAAATGCTCTAAGGATTCATTCTCGCACCAATTATCTTTTCAAAATAAGATTTTGACATTTCGGAGAAGAGTTCAACCCTTGGGAGATAAGTTTCCATGGATTTCTAAAGGATCCTCTAGTCACTAGGTTCAAGTCCCACCCATTAGATTGCAGCCCGTACTTGCTTATGATGACTCTAGCCCACAATGCATCTTGTTCCAAAGGAAATATCCACAGCCATTTACCTAGGAGAGCTATATTCTTCATCTTCAAGTTTTGTTGTCCTACTTTGGGAAACCTCTTCCCTTTGTAAATTATTCTTTTTTTAATAAGAGTTCTCTGTTTCGTTTCAAAAAAAAAAAAAAAAAGGATATCTTGAGGTTGAATCATACTCAGATCTTTTGTATCCACTGGCTTTTTTGTAACCGTGCATGCTAGAAACCCAAGATGAATCTTACTTCTCCACATTGTATTATAGATAGGATTTTGCTTTTATTGCTTAAAAGTAAGACGACTAAAAGTAAAAATTCATCAGTGCACTGCTTGGAAAAGCCTGTAAAAGAATCTAGGTTTTCATAACGTGTAGTCGACTAAGCCCAGATAAAAAACAGACAAAACGGGATGAATTACAAAAATGGTGCCCAGCATTTAACCAACTGTGAAAAAACTGGCCTACCAAATTCTTTGTCCCTGTAAACCCATGTTGAGACCCAATATTTTACTTTATCCCAAATCACACAGCTATCTTCCAAACTGTCTTAAAAAATTCTGCTAAAAGAAAGCCTTGAAAATCTTTATGAAAGTGCCTGTGTTATAGGGCTGTCTATATGTAACTTCACAAAACATGAGAGACTAGGATGTGGATTGTTCTTCATGGGGTGGACATTGGATAGACTTTCTTGTAATGTTGCTTTTATATTTTACAGGTGACAATAAATTTCCTACTTGGCAATTTGGGGCAGAAATATGGAAGTACAGTTGGAGTGGTTGACCTTGGAGGTGGATCTGTTCAAATGGCTTATGCCATTTCCGAGGCAGCTGCTGCGAAGGCACCAAAACCAACAGATGGAGAGGAGACATATGTGAAGGAAATGTTTCTCAAAGGGAAAAAATATTTCCTCTATGTTCACAGGTTTTTCTCTTTCTTTTCACTTATATAATTGTCACGATTTTGTAGTTATATGATAGTCTGTGTATTACCATATTTCATGTTTTGCTTCCTCAATTGTATTGCCGACATTCGTTTGTTACAGTTGTCATAGTTTCCTTGGTTCTTATAGTCATAAATTCAAAGAATATGAGATAAGTTTCAGGAAAGTATGAATATGTTCCGAGGAAACTATGACAACTGTAAGAACCAAGGAATGGTTCTTATAGTCATAAATTCAAAGAATATGGGATAAGTTTCAGGAAAGTATGAATATGTTCGAAGGAAGCTATGACAACTGTAAGAACCAATGAATGAAGCCACCAGATTTGAACCCTGTGGACACACGCACACAGACACGCACCCCACCACTTGAGCCAGCCTCATGTGGCTACGGGGGACCACTTGGACTTGGTGCCTCAAGAAGTATTAGGTCTAAGGTTCAATTCCTATTGAGTGCTATCAATTCCTTGGGGCCACACCTGCGGGCCAAAAGCCGGGGATTTACCCAATCTATGTGGAGGGGGCACTTTGCATGGATCCCATGACCATGGATTAGTTGGAGCAAAGTCTTGGACGCTATGGTTATCAAAAAAAGAAACAAATCCATAAGAGAAATTAAGTTACCAAAGAAAAAAAATTCCTATTCTACTGTTTTACTCAAGGAATTAGAATTTAGAATAAATAAGCGTGGTTACACAAATACCCTTGCATGGAGAAAATGGTGAGATTACATTTAGTAAAGACGTTAATTATTCCCCATTTTTTCTTCAATTCTGTAGGTAAGATATGGGAACTTAATTCTCTTTCACAAATTTTAGATCCTGATTAGTGAACAACACCCTGTGTTAATACCAGTTTTACATCTTATGCACAGTTACCTGCGTTATGGCTTACTAGCTGGTCGGGCAGAGCTTTTAAAAGTTACTGGAGAATCTGGGAACCCCTGCATTTTATCTGGCTATGATGGTATGTTGAGTTCCACCATTCCCTTATTCGTCTCTTTCTTTTTTTCTTTTCCTTTTCTTTTCTTTTCTCTTGATTCTGTGTCTGCTATTAAATCATATTGCGTTCATAGTTTACTTTTTGGTGTTGCATTTAATGCTTATATAGGAGATCAGACCTATTGAGTGCATATTCAATGAGCTCAAATTTGCTGGAAAGTCTTGATTTATGGAAAGATATTTTATTATCAAAACTGCAAAAAACAGAACAGAGAAGCATTTTGATTGTTTTTTTTTTTGAGGACATCATCCTGATTTCGTGTAAAGTTCAATACCATTTTGCTTGTAGAATTATTTTTGGGCGCATTATTCAGTGCTTCTTGAAAATATAAAAATTCTACTGACTGATATTCACTTACGGTATTGATGCGTCCTCAAAGTGTTTGGTCTTAATTTGTGTGGTAGCTTTTCAATTATAAATGATGACATGGAATCAGTTGTCTTTTCATGGACATTTGATCATGTAAAAGGTGTGATTTCAAGCGCTTCTGAGACTCAACTTTTCTGTTGGGTCTCTTGCCTTTTCACTATAGCTTTAAGCTTTTCTTTTTAGTTTTCTGTTCTTCCAGTTTGGTTTTAGATGCTAAGAAGATTTGAAGTAGATAAAAGAGCTGAATATTACTGTTACTAAAATGTGTCGTTGGAAAGATTTGAAGAATATCTACCATGTGATCTGTGGTTTCCTTTACCCGTCTTTATTTCTATTTCAGGGTCTTTTACCTATGGGGGAAATACTTATAAAGCGTCAGCTTCCTCATCTGGCTCAAGCGTTGATGGGTGTAGGATGGTAGCTGACAAGGCTCTCAAAATAAAAGACACATGTACGCACATGAAATGCACATTTGGTGGGGTATGGAATGGTGGGGGAGGAGATGGACAAAGGAACCTCTTCGTTGCTTCATTTTTCTTTGACAGGGCTGCTGAGGTACTTATGCAATCCAGAATTTCTATTGCTTACGGGTTAAAGAAATGGTCTTTTACAGTTTCACTTCTATGTGATTCGATGGTTAAACTAACCGCATAATATGCACATATAGGCCGGTTTTGTCAATCCCAAGGAGCCCGTTGCCAAAGTTCATCCTGCTGATTTTGAAGACGCTGCTAAGCGTGCTTGCCAAACTACACACAATGAAGCCAAATCCATTTACCCACGTGTTGAGGAGTCTAACTTGCCATACCTTTGCATGGACCTTGTTTACCAGTACAAATTGCTTGTTGATGGTTTTGGTAAGTCATATGTGCATTGTATTCAGACTAGAAAGTTAAAAATGGGTTTTATATCCATTAAACCCAATCCGTATTCTGTTTTGTTCAAACTGGTAGTTACTGTTTCTTGGACAGGTCTGGACCCGTGGCAAGAGATTAAGTTGGTGAAACAAGTTGAATACCATAATAACTTGGTTGAAGCAGCATGGCCGCTAGGCAGTGCCATAGAGGCTGTCTCATCAGCATAGATTATGCTTCGCGTTTCAGCTAACCTGTTCAAACTTGAGCACAACCTTGCTATTTGTCATCCAGTCTCCGAGCAATGCGCAGAAGTTGGCCTCAGAGCGTCGGTGTCGCATCGAATTCTGAATTGGATTTTGGTATACAGGTTTGAAATAATGGGAGAATATGGTGCAATTTATTTTTCATTTGCAGCTAGTTCAATCTATTACTGTCAAGTGAACAATGTGATTCCATTAGTTCATTTAGATTTCTTTGGTGTGAAAAAGATTGGCGTATTTTTTATTATATATATGTCCCTATCTGGAGGTAGAGGGGATTTTTGTTGATTTCTTTCCCGTTTATGTGGTCGATACTCGATAGGAGCTGCATGGTAACCATCAGCATGACTAATAATGGGGTGTATATACATAAAAAAATCATGGAAATATTATGCATTGCTGTCTGTGGAGCCTGAGTTACTTACGGAAATGAAATAATAACACAATAAGGCTTAAAAAAATCATTAATATCGTGCATTGCTGAGCCTGAGTTACTTATGGAAATGAACTAATAACACAAAAGTCTTATTTAGGTTATGTTCATTTCACTAATTTAAGTTTAGAATTTGAGTTTTATTACAGTAAAAAGCTTTTAAAAACAGTCACATTTAACTTTTTGTTACAGTTAAAAAGCTCACATAAAATTAGATCTCAACTCGAATTAAAAACTCGAATCAGCGAACTAAACGGGTCTTTACTAGATTAATAACTGGTGCAGCATCTTTTGGGTTACAACCCTACAAATATGTGGAGTTGAAATCTGTTTTAGAGGAATGTTTGCATTTTCTTCTTGCAAAAAGTTTCAAAAACACTTTCTTCAGAATTATTTTTCGTTGAAGATGAGAATTCGAGGGAGGGTGGAAATCAGTTAAGCCAAGCAGTATTTTTTTAGTATAAACTTCATTTTCTAATTTAAACTAGACATTCTTAATTTAAAATTGATGCGTGATGGTTGAATCTTCGTTTACGTATACAAGATTTTGATTGACTTTTTGCTACTCAACACGACAACGACCACACCTAGAAAACGTTTAACAATAAATTTCAAATTTCACATTATACGTATTGAATAACTGATATTAACTTTTATATTATATCATACGATTTAATTGTAATTGACACATACAAATAATCATGTTAATTCACGTTTATTTGTATTAGATAGACCACTCAAACCACTCAACCCAATACCCATGTATCAAATTTGCGAACTCTTTTCGACTACGATCTAAATTGCCACCATATCAACCTCTCTATTGTAGTATATGCATTTAATATAGGGTTACTTTCACAAATAGTTTCTAAAATTTACAGTCAACCCATGTTAATCTCATTTTAATCCCTAATTTTTCAAACATCGCTCACATGATCTCTAAAATTTTATTTTATTTTAGTTTCGATCATTCCATCAATTAGGCGTTAAAATTTAATATAATCTGTTTAAAATAGAGTCTAAAACTAGAAACAGCTAAAATTTTGAGTCTATCTGTGAAAGTTAACTTTTAGTTTTTGTATTGTTTGTCTCTGAACTTTATATGCTTTCAATTTTAGTCCATAATTTCTATAGATTCTATCAAATATTTAACACCAAACTAACAGAAGGATTGAAACTAAAATAGAATAAAATCTCATATACCAACTCTACAATGTTTAAAAAGTCAGGAACTAAAATGAAATTAAAGCTAAACCTCAGGGATAGAAGTGGCGATTCATGTTACCGTGTCGTGTTGACCCCCTCAGTTGATACTATAATAAGCCTTGACACGAATACGACCCATTTATTATTCGTGTCAAAATACAAAACCCAAACACGATTTGTTTATTATCAGATTAACACGACTCGACCCGACTAATCCCTTTATTAAACATGTCATAATAATATCATGTTGACCTATTTCAACCTACCAACCCATTCATTAAATAGGTGATAAAAGGGTTGTATCAACCTGTTACAAATCAAAACTCAATGCTACATAATCACTATCAATAAAAAATTTCCCTCATCTCAAATTTAATTCTAATGAAATTATAATTTCTAACATTCAAAAAGAATTATTTGATGTATTAATTTCCTTAATAATTTTGGAGACTATCTCCCACATATTCAATCGAGGAATAATTTTGACATGTACTCTTTAAAAAGATTTTTGGTCAATAATCCTTATGCATATAATCCCAATAAGGCCTCATTTAGTTCGCTGATTCTTTTAAGAGTTTTTAACTGTAATAAAACTGTGATTCAAAACTTAAATCGATAAAATAAACGAGATCTAAGAGTTCGCGAAGGAATATAACGAAATTAAAAGTCAGAAATGAATTTGCTAATTGCTTAAATTGTTTTGGCATCAAAATATCTAATTACCAAATGCCCCTTAAAATGGCGATATGCATCCTTTGAAGCCGAAACTGTAGCCCCTTGGAAGTTCAAACAAATCTCACCTCTCAAGTCTCAACAATGAAAGCATTTACTCTTGTGATGAATCCTGAACGCAATAAAATCTCGAGCCGTTGCTATGTGCTGCAACGCGGACGGGCTAAGCGCCATTGATTTGAGGTAAGGACCGATCAGCGTTGCAGTTTCTTCTGCTGTCTTCTTCTTAATCTTCGTGGTTTGCCTTTACTCTCACTCTCACTCAATTTGGCTTTCTCCAATTTCCGATATTTCACTTTCTATCTTTGTATTTTATTCATAAACAAACCTTTATTCCCCACCAAACAGTTTCCTGTTAATTAGCGTTTCTGGAAGTTCATTTACCTATTTTAACAAACAGTTGGTGTGCATTGTAGGATTCCTCCATTTTTGGTTTCTGAAAACATCAAAATTTAGTTCAGTGTGTTTTAGCAATTGGTGTTCTGTAGAATTAAGGGACGATGAGAAGAATAAGAGGCTTATTATCAGTTGTGGTTAACCATTATCTCAATAAACCCAAACCCACCCATTTTGTTAATCCTTTTGCTGCGGAGTTTGGCCTAGCTCTTAGGCCTTGTGCCACTCCATCTCTATTGTTGCCTGCCCTAAGCAAATGCTATGTCCAAGTCCTCCCTTTTTCTTCCTCTGATTCCCTAAACTCCGAAGGTGAAACCTCGGAGGCTCCTGCAACGAAAATAAGTCGAAATGCTGGCGTTTATGATGATGACGACGACGACAATAACAGTGAAGTCGATAGTGAATGTGAAGATGGTGACACCAATTTTAAAAGAATTGATTCAGAAAAAGATGACAGTCTTGACCGAGACATAGAAGCTCTTTTGCGTATACTACGTGATGGGACGTCGTGTTCTGAGATGAGGAGAAAGCTTGATCAATGTGTTGTAGTTGCATCGTCGGAGTTGGTAGCTCAGGTTCTCGGACGAGTTCGTAATGATTGGGAGGCAGCATTCACTTTCTTTCTGTGGGCTGGAAAGCAGCTGGGTTATGCTCACTCTGTGCGGGAATACCATTCGATGATCGCTATTCTTGGGAAGATGAGAAAGTTTGACACTGCTTGGGCCTTGATTGATGAGATGAGGACGCAAACAGCTGGTCCATCTCTTGTAGCTCCGCAGACGCTCTTGATCATGATTAGGCGATATTGTGCGGTGCATGATGTTGGGAGGGCGATGAACACTTTCTATGCTTACAAGCGTTTTAATTTTTGTGTTGGGATGGATGAATTCCATGGACTTCTCTCTGCTCTTTGTCGGTATAAGAATGTACAGGATGCAGAGCACTTGCTCTTTTGCAACAAAAATGTCTTCCCTTTAAATACGAAAAGCTTTAACATTATTCTCAATGGTTGGTGCAATGTGATTGGTAGTCCACGCGAGGCACAAAGAATTTGGTGGGAAATGAGCAAGAGAGGCGTCCACCGTGATGTTGTTTCATATGCAAGTATCATATCTTGTCATTCAAAAGCAGGCAACCTGTATAAGGTGCTTAAGATCTTCGACAGGATGAAGGCACTGGAGATTGCTCCAGATCGGAAAGTTTATAATGCGGTGATTCATGCTCTTGGTAAAGGCAGGTTTGTGAAGGAAGCTATTGATCTCTTGAGAACAATGGAAGAGAAGGGCGTTGCTCCAAATGCTGTCACATATAACTCATTAATTAAGCCTCTTTGTAAGGCCCGAAAAATAGATGAAGCCAAACAGGTCTTTGATGAAATGTTGCGGCACGGCCTTCCTCCCTCAGTTCAGACTTACCATGCCTTCTTCCGTGCTTTAAGGACTGTGGAAGAAGTCTTTATGCTCTTGGAAAAGATGAAAAATACGGGTTGTGGACCAAATTCTGATACTTACATAATGTTGATTAGAAAATTTTGTCGATGGAGACAAGTCGATGATGTCTGCAAGTTGTGGAATGAGATGAGTGAAAGTGGAGTCGGTCCTGATCGGAGCTCATATATAGTGCTGATACATGGGCTCTTCCTAAATGGAAAGTTGGAGGAAGCTTACAAATATTACATGGAGATGAAGGAAAAAAATTATTTGCCAGAACCCAGAACAGAAGAGATGCTCCAAGCATGGTTGTCTGGAAAGCTGCAGAAAGCAGCAGATGTAGAACACAAGCAACTAGACGGTACAGAGCCCTATAGAAAAAGCAGACCGACCTCAGAGAAATTTAATGAACGTACACACTTTCTTCGTGATCCCGAGACTAGAAGAGTTGTAAGAGAACGAGGATTTTCCTTTTGGGAGAAGTAGGATGTTTTGTTTTTGTATAAAAGTTTCATCAGCTAGAAATGGCTCGTCAGTTTACCTTCAGGATAAAGTTTCCTGTGGGCTCCCACACAGGTGCATAGCATTTTCCTAATGCTTACGTCATCATTAAAAATGAAACGTTTTTATTTTTTATTTTTTTTTATCATATATTAGATTTTAAAATGAACTAAAATGCATTACCTCCTTAATTCATTAACTGGGGATTCTGCTGCACGAATGATGAAACCAGTTGTTCCTTAAATTCACTGTCTATTGATTCAGTTCCAACATATATTTCCTCGCACATTGTCACGTTCCTTCTAGCTTTCATCTTGTGCTCCTATGGGCTTGAACTTTGCTTTAGTTCTTCTTACGCGAAAATTTGTGTAAAATGAGGATGGATGAGTTACATCATTTGGGAATCTAGATAGATAGCTTTATGTAATGCAGTAAGTTGCAGAAGGTGGAAAAGAATTAAGAAGAAAGTTGAAGCATAAAAGTTTAACAGAAACCATAAGATTAACTCGAGGAACACTTGCATTGAGGGTAGGTGAAACTAGTTATTATTTGATCCTATATTTGCTCATAGATGTTGTACAATGTGACTGTGTTTTATCATATGAATGTTTATGTGTTTAACTCGTCTAGTTATTGTTATTTCAATTATGCTCGACTTGAGTGATATTATTTGATTAAGGTCGCATGTTGTGGGTTTATTAGATGCTGTGGGACCTGTGTAGCTTTTGTTGCACCCCTTTCCCCCCGAGGACATTTTGACCTTGATTGGATTGTTGTAATCTGGGTTTTCATTCACTAAAATTCTGTCGCTTGTCCAAAAAAAGAGAACATCTCTTCCATGACTATTCATGTTGGAGTAGGACGTGCTGATAATGAACAAGGTTTTTTTTTTTTTTTTTTTAATTTTATTTTTCCAGAATTTGAATATGGTAGGTTGATATAGGTCATCAAGCATTATATACTGAATGGTCTTTTGAAAGGGCAAGGATTTATAGGCGGAAAGTTTAGGCATGTTCATTAGTTGTTGGATGGGACATTCAAATGAGTTATGGGTCGTGGCTAATGGCTTAGGATGACTTTATGTAACAATTATGAACAGAAGAAGAGAGACAAATTCTACTAAATAAGCAACATGAGCGAGATACTTCCGGAAATTAATTATGAGGAAGGGGGCAATGTAGTAATTAGAATCTAGGTGGGGATTCGATTCCCTTGGGCCTAGTATTGTATTTCATAGTACATATAAGAATGCTCATTGCTGCTGTTGATATCTACAAATGTTAAACAATTTCTCTGTCAATGACCATCATGACAAATGTGTGTGTTGGTTGGTGGATGGGGGTTTGTGAATGTTGAGTTTCATAAGGTGTGTGCACGCATGTACCACATGACTAACTTTATTATCTGGGAAGCATCTAAAAAACATGCCAACATCAGTGCGGTGGCCAATACTCAGCTAGAGTCTAAGGCAGAAGGAATCTTAGAGAAACTGTAAGAAAGGTAAACAACTAGCTCAAACATGCAGAGACAAGTAAAACTTAAACTTGATTTGTGTGTGTGTGTGTGCGCGTGTGTTTGTGTTTATTTATACATCTGAGGGGCTCCTGGGAAAAAGAAATGAACAAAGCCTTGGTGTTAAGTAATGATGAAGATCTTAAGTGGGGTCACAAAATAGAATTTTCTCAGATCTCTTTGGTTTTTAAGCTTGCCACTTTAGTTAGAAAGTTGGAGATTGGTAGGTCTGACCAAAATTGGTGACTGATTATCTAATCAGAATTATTCCATGTTTTTTAAGACAGTTCCCATCAGTTTTAGTTATTTGATAAAAATATTTGCACCTATGGATTTTCATTCATGAAGTTTGTTGATGTCATAGCTGACTGCTGACCTAGTGTAATTAGTGGCAGAAATTGTAGTGATTTATTGTAAATTAGGTGCTGATTGATTATAGATTAGCTGGCTGATTTACAGCCCTTAATTAGCTCTCAAATTAGGAGATTAGTTCCCTTTTTTTGTTTTTCCCCTGTACGATAAATAGGGTCTAATAGTTGTACACAATTTTATTCAAGAAATACAGAAATTCATTCTGATTTCATGGTATCAGAGCTAGGGTTTCTCCAATCCTATCTATCAGAAGATGGACACCGGTGCCAAGAGTAGAGGCTCGGTAACCTTTGAAAATCCCGACGGTGAAAGAGAGATGATCTCCACGATGAGTTCAAATGGACTCGACAACTCGTCCTTTCAACTCACGATGAAGAAGCTAAATGGAAAAAACTTCCTTGAATGGGCTCAATCAATCAAACTCGTAATCGACGGAAAGGGGAAATTGGGTTACCTCACCGGCGAGACGAAGAAGCCAGCTTCAACCGACGTTGTCGCTCTGCAGAAGTGGAAATCCGAAAACTCAATGGTGACGGCTTGGTTGTTAATTCCATGAAGCCCTCTATTGGAAAGACGTATTTATTCTTGTCAACAGCGAAGAACGTCTAGGGTGCAGTTCGTGAGACGTATTTTGACACAGAAAATTCGTCTCAAATCTTTGAAATCAAGACTCAGTTATGGCAAATGAAACAGAGAGATAGGGATGTCACGGATTACTACATGGAGATGACAGCCCTTTGGCAAGAACTTGATCTAAGTGTTGAAGAAGAATGGGAATGTACCGGAGATAGTGTTAGTTACAAAAGAAAAAAAAAACTCAAAAATGAGAGTTTATGAATTCCTTGCTAGGCTCAACCGAGATTTGAACGAGGTTAGAGGGAGAATCCTCGGACGACGTCCTCTGCCATCAACACGCATGGTTTTCTCCGAAGTCAGACGTGTAGAAAACTGGAGGAAGGTGATGTTGAAGGAAGAAGCTACTACTAGGCCCAATGGGCCTATTGGGCTTGAAGTATCCGCCATGGTGACTCGAGGAACAACTACTAGGTCAGGTCAAAATCAACAAAGAAGACGCCCTTGGTGCGATCATTGCCGTAAGACTGGACACACAAAAGACATTTGTGGGGAGATACATGGGAAACCAGCTGATTGGAAACCACTGTAGAACATAAGGCGGAGAAACTTCAGGAGGTCAACAACAACAATTCCTCTCCAAGTGGTGCATTTAATCCTGAACAGTCAGAACAACTCTACAAAATTTTCTCTAGCTTCCAAACATCCGGTCAGTCTTCCACAAACACTCCCTTTGGATCCCTAGCCCACAGAGGTAATTTTTTGAGAGCCTTAAGTACCACCTCTCGAACTAAAACTCCTTGGATCATTGACTCTGGCGCTTCTGATCACATGACTGATTCTTATCACCTTTTTTCCTCATACTCACCATGTGCTGGCAATCTTAAGGTTAAAATTGCAGATGGTTCACTCTCGTCTGTTGTAGGAAAAAGGAGTATTTGAATTTCTGATTCTATAACCGTAGAGTCTAGCTCGCTGACTAAAAACTCGAATTGTTCTGCTAAATTCTTTTCCTCTCATTGTGTCTTTCAGAACCTATCATTGAGGACGACGATTGGCAGTGTTAAGGAATGTGAGGGACTATACTACTTTGAGGAGGCCAAAGTGAGTGAACAACGTCAAATTGCAATCTGTGATTCTACATTTGTTTCTAGGGATAGTGAAATTATGTTATGGCATTTTAGGATGGGTCATCCAAATTTTCAATATTTGAAACACCTACTTCCTACCATTTTTCTTGAATAAAAAGCCCTTTAATATTCCAATGTGAAATTTGTGAACTTGCGAAACATCAACGTACTTCATTTCCAAAGTCCAAATATAAACCCTCAAAACCATTTACCATGATTCACAGTGATTTGTGGGGACCATCTCGGATTCCTAATCGTACTCGCACAAAATGGTTTGTTACATTTATTGACGATCATACTCGAGTTTGTTGGGTTTATCTGTTGAAAGAAAAAACTGATGTTCGCTCTGTGTTTATCAATTTTCATTCAATGATTCAAACACAATTCCAGACACAAATTCAGATTCTAAAAATTAATAATGACAAAGAATATTTCAATCATAGCTTGGGAGATTATCTTAAAAAAAATGGTATAATTCATCAAAGTTCATGTATCAATACTCCTCAACAAAACGGGGTTGCCGAACGTAAAAACAAACATCTCCTCGAAGTTGCTCGCGCCCTGATGTTCACTACTAATATGCCCAAGATTTTCTGGGGAGATGCCATTTTGCCCTCCACCTATCTCATCAATAGAATGCCTAGCCGTGTTCTTTCTTTTGAAACACCTCTCCAAAAATTCCAGAAGATCTTCCCTAACTCTCGGCTCTCCTCCAATCTATCCCTCAAAGTGTTTGGTTGTACCGCCTTTGTTATGTCCATTCTCATCATCGAAGTAAATTAAATCCTAGAGCTCTTAAGTGTGTTTTCATCGGGTATTCTCCTATTCAAAAAGGATACAAGTGCTATGATCCATCTACAAAAAAATTATTTGTTAGCCTTGATGTCACATTTTTTGAAAACACTCCTTACTTTCAGAAGCCTTCACTTTAGGGGGAGAATTTGAGTGAAGCACATTCTTTCCTGGACTTCGATCTCTCTCTATCTGAGCCTGTCCCAAACACTGAACCTGTCACACCATCTCCTCGTCCAAACATTGAACCTGCCACACCATCTCCTCGTTCTAATATACCATTTATAGAAAAAAAAACTTGAACTCAGGGGGAGATGTAGGAAAACATAATGACAAGGAGATACTTGTTTATTCAAGGAGGCCAAAATCAGGGTATAAGGAGAATCTCACATTCGAGGCACCAAGAGAGTCAGAACCGGTGATAGCTCCAAGTATCCATGAGTCCCATTCAGGTAGTTCTGAGTCTTGCCCTCAGAAAACAAAGTCGTTCATGCACTCTCCATCCTATCTCGAGATTCATGTCTTATAAAGCTCTGTCTGCTGGATTTCGTACTTTTACTTCTAACCTTGATAGCAAAAATTCCAAGAAGTATACAAGAGGCGCTGAAAGTGCCCGAATGAAGAGAGGCAATAATGGAAGAAATGCGGGCCCTAGAAAAAAATGAGACTTGGGATGTGATGGACTTACGGAGAGGAAAGAAACCAGTGGGCTGCAAATGGGTTTTCACTGTGAAGTATAAAGCATATGGGACGATAGAACGCTACAAAGCCCGTCTTGTTGCAAAAGGATTTACACAAATTTATGGCATCGAGCCATCGACTATACAGAGACTTTTGCACCTGTAGCAAAGTTGAATACAGTTTGGGTTCTCTTATCTTTAGCTGCAAATTTGGATCGGTCTCTTCAAAAACTTGACATTAAGAATGCGTTTCTGAACGGTGAATTAGAAGAGGAAGTATTCATGACTATACCACCAGGCTTTTGCAAAAGGGGTGAAGAGAACCAGGTATGTAAATTGAAAAAGTCTTTATATGGTCTCAAACAGTCACCAAGAGCATGGTTCGATAGATTTGCAAAGGTGATTAAGGGACAAGATATCAGCAAGGGCAGTCAGATTACACTTTGTTCTTCCAACAAGCAGAAGATGGGAAGAAAACAATTCTAATTGTGTACGTCGATGATATAATTCTAACAAGAGATAATATAGTGGAGATGGAGAGATTAAAGAAAATCCTAGCTTCTGAGTTTGAAGTAAAAGACCTAGGACAAATGTGATACTTCTTGGGGATGGAAATCGCGAGATTAAAGAAAGGTATTAGTGTCTCACAACGAAAGTATGTTCTTGAACTTCTTGCTGAAACCGACATGCTTGGATGCAAACCGAGTAACACGCCGATTGAAGCAGGAAGGAAATTAGAAGATGCCGGACATCCAGTTGAAAAGGACAGATATCAGAGATTAGTTGGTAAACTTATCTACCTATCGCACACTAGACCAGATATTGCATTTGCAGTAAGCGTGGTGAGCCAACACATGCACTCACCAAAGGAAACTCATCTTGAAGCTGTGTACAAAATTCTAAGATACCTCAAGGGCACCCCAGGCAGAGGGCTATTCTTCAAGAAAGGAGAAAGCAAGGAAATAGAAGTCTTCACCGATGCTGATTGGGCAGGTTCAACTAAAGACAAAAGATTCAATTCTGGATATTGCACCTTCATCTGGGAGAATTTGGTAACTTGAAGTAGTAAGAAACAAAATGTAGTAGCCAGAAGCAATGCTGAAGCAGAACTTAGAGCAGTCGCACATGGAATGTTTGAAGGATTGTGGTTAAAGAAACTATTGGAAGAACTAAATGTCACAGTAAAGTTTCCAATAAAACTCTACTGTGATAATAAAGAAACCATCAGTATTTCTCTCAATCCAGTTCAGCACGACCGAATCAAGCATGTAGAAGTGGACAGGCACTTTATCAAGGAGAAGATTGAAAGACGGAATCATCTGTATGACTTATGTTCCTACAAAAGAACAAACTGCAGACATCTTCACCAAAGGGCTACCTCGGCAAAGTTACGATGATTTTATTTGCCAGTTGGATATGGTAAATATCTACAATCCAACTTGAGAGGGAGTGTTGACGTCACAGCTGACCTAGTGTAATTAGTGGCAGAAATTGTAGTGATTTATTGTAAATTAGGTGTTGATTGATTATAGATTAGCTGGCTGATTTACAGCCCTTAATTAGCTCTCAATTTAGGAGATTAGTTTCCGTTTTTTGTTTTCCCCTGTATGATAAATAGGGTCTAATAGTTGTACACAATTTTATTCAAGAAATACAGAAATTCATTCTGATTTCAAAGTTCTATCATTGTCCGATGTTCTGTATAGATTTTCTTGCAAATGATTGCCAGGGTATGCATGAAAAGAAACTCCCTTTAATGGTTAACTATGATGGTACTAACTGCAAGTGTAAAATTGAGGGACTAGAAAACGTTGCGGAATGTTGATGTAGATTTCTGGATTTATAGGTTTATCAGAAACTAGAATTAGGTTGATGATTGTTTTCTCTGGACAAAATTATCATCTGCTCTAAAAAGGACTGCACCTGGTGCCTTTTTTGGACATGTATTTGCTCTCAAGTCTTAGAACAAATTCTATTTTACTTCGTCTCTATGTATATGTGGCTATCTATTTCCAGTACTTAAGTAGGAACATATGGATATACCTTTGATGTATTTTGGTTGTATTCTAGACATTGCATGACTCTTGTTCTATTACTTTTAACAACAATCGAAAGACCCTATTTAAAATTTACCTAACTCTTTCTTTACTCCAACTTCGTTGTTGTTTTCTTGCTATGACGAACATTATTGTTGCTGAACCCATTACTTGATGCCATTTTGAAATGTTGAAGATGTTCTGACTTCTTAAGATGGACAAAATGAGGAAAGCAAAAGTTGGTTTGAATAGAACATTTGCCCTTCATTGTATGTTTACAAAATGGTGTGCACTTGATGAAGTGGAAATATTAAGGTCTCGTTCACTTTGCAGATTCGAGTTTTCAATTCAAGTTGAGATATGATATTTTCTGAGAGCTTTTTACTGTAGCAAAAAAAGTTAGATGTGATATTTTCTGAGAGCTTTTTACTGTAGAAACCTAAAACTGAAAACTCGAATCGGTGAAATAAACGAGGCCTAAATAATAGACATCAAATCAATCTTATTTTCCTTATGTAGCTTGATCTCTCTTTTATGCAAGTTTTTATCAAAGCTTTACGAAGCCAAATCCAAGAAAATTGAAATGGTGTATGGCTAGCTGCTAATATTGGCTCATATTTTTAGTATACTAGGGATTATCTATGAAACTGTTGTCTGATGGCTGATGGGTTGGTAGTTGCAGGAGATGGACCATCTTTGAAGGGCAATGATCAATGTTTTTTCATATCATTGTATTGGAATCTGGGACCAAACACTTACTAATGGTCTTGTTGCAGACATAGCCTAGTGGTAATTCCACATCTTGCTCCACCACAAGATGTAGAGTTCAAATCCCCCACTCTCAGGTTCAAGGGGAAAACAGAAAGAAAAACAAAAGAAAAACTTGCCAGTGGTACGTATTGTATAGCTTATCAAGCGGTAAATTATTATTAGTTCTCATTCTTTATTGTTTTTTCCCGTCATGTCCTTCTTCCTTGTTTGTTTTTCCCCATTTTGGAAATTCGATATTTTGTTTATGTATTTTGCTTTATGATATGGTCTTCATGTTATAACCCTGCTTTTTGTAATTATTAGGTAGCAATAAAATGGAAAGACAGGGAATGTTGCACAAACAAATCGGCCAATAGCAGCAGTTAGTATTGGAATACACATTCAGGTCTGAATACTGTATATGTTGCTGAAGAAAGTTTCTTGTTTTATTTCCACGACAATTTACTTTGATAGAATAATCACTCAATTACTATTTCAGTAGTTTTTTGGTGCCTAACTCATTTCATATTGTCTCAAATGGAAATTCTGGCGCATAACATTTGACTTTGGATAATAGTTATCCATTAGATTAGATTAGGTGAACTACACGTGGAAAACTACTGGGGGTCACAATCAAGACTTTTTGTTTTTTTTTTTTCCCTCTTGAAAATCAGCTCTTAGGATATTAATTAGTACATTTTCATTTTTGCTAGCCAGGCTTTTGACTGGTCTAACATGTCTTTTTATCCTGCTATCACGCCAAGTCAATTTTCCCTAACAAATTGAATGTGACGATCAATAAATCTTGGTCCCATCTGGGAGTTCAGGAGGTCAAAAGTCCAGCAATATATTATCTGAAGAATCTAATCTCTAATGAGAGGATAATTGATAACTTATTTTATTTTTTCATTGGGAGACTAGAATCTAGGCTCTGATTGGAAATTAGTGTCCGAGAAATTAGTGTTTTAGTATCGTTAGTTACAAGTACACTGGTGGAAAGATGATTCTAAACAGTTTTGCAACATGCCCATATCTTTGTGTTTTTGAATGGATACGGAGACAAAGTAATGGGCTGCTTATTTATTCGTCTCTGTATAGTATTATTATATTGATGCAAATGTTTCATATTTCTACATGTGAGTATTTGAATTTTAGGTGAACAAGTTACCTAGTATTTAGGAGTCGTTGGAATGAAGAAGCTTGAAAAATTCCTAGATACTTATTTATTTATTTATTTTCTTTATATTTTACTTATGGCATGAGATGAAGAATTCATGCCACCTACTGCATGAGACCAAAGATAACGTAGAGCCACATTATGGGTCGAATAAAGGCATCTTTTAAGTATAAACTATTAGGTCCAAGGAACTTCGGATAATCATAACCCTTGTTGGGTTTTGTTCCTTTTCTTTAGTAAATGCTCCTAGAGCTACGGGAACAACCATTTTTATCATCCTGTTCCACCAAATTTGTCTCTTCTATCTTTTGTCCAAACTCATTCCCTCACCATTGTTCAACCACCCCTCTGGCCTTATTACATAGTGGGAGTCCCCCAGATGTACGAAATATGAATTTTTTTTTTCCCAAGTCATTTTCTTTTCTATTATTGTTTTAGCTTTATTTTTAATAACAAATCAGAACCTTGCCGTGCTCAATCTTATTGTTGACAGCTGTCACTGGTGTGGAAAAAAAAAAAATAATTACACAGTAATTTAGATTTTATACACATACACACGCATGCACACGTGTATCCGTGTCTTCTTGGGGATCTATTCAAAGTAAGATTTTGACTTAAAAAATCACCCCCAAATTTTTAATGCATTTTTGCTTTTGTTGGTACTTAGATGAGGGCCCTTTGCTTCTACAGGTAACTAACACAAAGAACTCTGCATGGAAGTAGGGAAGCATTTACCGCAAACTTTGCTTTAGATACTAACATTTTGGGATGGTTCAAATTCTACAAATCGGAGCTTGGACTTGGAAAACTCAACCATATGATTTCTAAGGGGAAAACCCACCTTAGTAAGTATGCTCTTGAATACTTGGAACTTTTACGGTTCTCAATAAGTGGGTGACTTGGCCAAAATGTGAAAAAGGATGTGACAAGTCTATTTCTGTGGATCAGATTTTTGTTGGGGGAAGATTCCTTTTTGTTTGGTATCTTTATTTTGACCAAAACAAAGCTGTGAAAAAAAGCATCGTACTTGTGTTCCTGTGCACACCACGTGTTGAGAGAAACCAATGGGTGGGATAAGAATGAACTTATTAGTAGAGTATAGTAGTAGTTCTTAACTTTTACAAAGAATGAGTCATTGTCAAGGCTTTTTTATTTGATGTACAGGGAAGGGGAATTGATGTTTTCCATATTGAAGTGGGAGAAATAATGTTTGAATGGAGCAAAATTGTACAACTCACACCTCTTTCTTGGCATGATTTATGGTCAAAATTATAGGGAGATCATAATAACATCACAGATGACAATATGACATGCCAACACACGCCATGCTTTGATCACTGATTGGTCAAGTGTGAATGCAAAGCTGGCATATTATGAAGCATTCGTTTTTCTCATATTCCACCTAAACCCAAAGAAAATATCTCAAGGCATGCCAAGGAAGTCTTCTTAGCTGTTTGTTCTTCCTGATTTTCATATTTCTGTGGATTCTATTCAAGTGTGGTAAACTTGGTGGGTTCTCCACGCTACATATAATTGAAGGGGAAAGGAGAAAGCATCACATTATGCATCAGATAAGGACTCAAAACTTTGGAGATTGTTATAATTGCATTGCTGACCAGTAAAAAGAACATCATTTTTATGATTGGGACCCAAATTCTAAAGACCAAGTTTGAACATTGTTATCAATTATTTGTTGATGTTCTTGGCCTTTTTGGCTGCCAGATCGATTTCTTAGTTGCTGTGTAAAGTCTTAAAGGTTGTAGAGATATAGGGTGGCATACTTAGATATAGGGTGGCACGTGGCCCTTACACAAAGTGGATTGCTTATATACCTCGCCCATGGTGGAGAGATTGACTCGAACTCAAGACCGACATTGTCGAGGAAAATGAGAAGCCTTACCATCCCACCAAATTGTCAGTGGTAATCTATTTTTAAAAGTACTAGTCTTTTGCAAACATAAATCTAAAAAACGAGCTAAGAGTCTTGTAATATGAAGGTTAGCTGAGAGTATGAGATGTACGTTGGCCAAAAGTATTAGTTGAAAGAGTG